>NW_019154113.1:5834431-5846276 GCF_002288905.1 Enhydra lutris kenyoni | reverse complement strand
AGAAGAAGAAAAGGCAAATGTTTCTGGGATGGATAGATGGATGGATAGATGATGGATGGATGGATGGATGATGGATGGATGGATAGTTGGATGGATGGATGGATATGTGGATACATGACTGCATATATGGCTGGAAGGCTACAAGGGTGAATGGATGGATGGATGGATGGATGGATGGATGGAAGAAGAAGAAAAGGCAAATGTTTCTGGGATGGATAGATGGATGGATAGATGGGTGGCTGGATAGCTGCAAGGATGGATGGATGGATGGCTGCATGGATGGATGGCCGCATGGATGAATGGATGGATGGATGGATGGATGGATGGATACAAGGATGGATAGATGGATAGATGGATAGATGGCTGGATGGCTGCATGGATGGCTGGATGGCTGGCTGGCTGGATGGATCATTGGATGGATGGATATGGGGGTACATGGATGCATGGAGGGATGGATGTGAATGTGTAAAGGCTCTCAAAGGCAGAAAATCAACTGAAAATGTCCCCTTGTATTGGAGACGGGGGGGAGATGGTCCTGTTGGCTGCTAAACCTGGCCCCTCTTGGTGTCACTTTTTGGGCTTTCTGGATTGTGAGTGAAAGTAAGTTGACTAGTGACCAGAGCACTCACAGTCCCGTGTAGTAATGAATGGTCTGAGTGGCAGAGTGGCTCTAGGTCAAACTGAAGTATGGCACACTAATCCCAGGGGGACCTGAGTGTGAATGGATGCTGCAGAACAATGCATCAGATGTCCCAAATCCCCCCAGATAGAGAGGGAGTCGGCACCTCCCTATTCTAGCTAGTGACACTAGACATCTTTGACCTCCTGGCCCCATGTTTATCTTCTGGTCATCTGCCTGATGAGACCTAGACTGGAGCAAGATGGTTTCAGGGCACCTCCAGTGTCCACTGACAGACCCCTGGATTTCATGAGCCACAGTGGTGAGGTACTTGGATTCCAGGTTTTCTCAAGAGCTGCAAGCCAGAAAGGTACAGTGAAAAAATTTTTAAAGATTTTATTTATTTATTTGAGGGAGAGAGAGCACATGAGCACACGAGCACACAAGTAGGGAGAGCAGAAGAGTGGGGAGGAGGGAGAAGCAGGCTCCTTGCAGAGGAGGAAGCCTGATGTCGGGCTTGATCCTGGGAGCCAGGATCATGACCTGAGCTGAAACAGACACTTAACCGACTGAGCCACCCAGGTGCCCCTGCCATGAAATGTTTTATACATATAAAGTTTGAGGCCTTTGAAGACCTTTGCTGAATGTGTGTATATATGCCTATTTATGTACATATATAAAACAAAGGTATACAGTGTGTATACACACACACATATATACCCGTATAACTTTTTTGTAAGAATAAGAAACAAGGTGCATTCATCCCTGGAGGTCTGAGAACATTATCAGAAGCTCAAACGTGAATGTCAGAAATAGGAAGCTCAGAGTGGGGGCCCAGCCAGGGGGCTTGGAGCAAACTTGGCTCCGAGCTCCCAAATCAGATCCCGATGTGGGTTGTTGTGTGGCTTTGTGGGGGGCAGGAGGGGCTGAGCAGGTGAGTAGGGGGTTTTCCTGATTGAGTGGAGTCTGGGGCAGTCTCATGGTATCATTAGTGCTGTCAACCGCCCAGCAACTGGACAGACAGTGGGCTGACTTCCTGGCCCCCCAGTGTCTGCGGAGGACCATGGGACTAGTCCTGGCCAGTGATCAAAGTGACTCGTGACACTTCCAGCCTAGTACGTCTGAATGCTGGTGTAAGACCTTCCAGAGGCCTCTTTCCCTCTGAAACAGAAGCTGGCAAAATCCAAGATGGTGGCTGTCCCATCAGCCTGGTCCTGAAGAGAAAACAGGGGTCAGCAATCCCCCTGCCAACCATCATGAGCATGGGCCATGAGTGAAAAAGAAAACTTGGTTGCTATTAGCCACCAAGATTTGGGAGCTATTTGTTATCGCAGCATAACTTAGCCTGTCCTGGCAGGTTTAAGGTCCAAACATTCTCAGTAATCCCAGAAAAATCACCTGACTCTCCTTCCAGTCACGGCCAGAACGTTCTGGTTCTTAGGTTCTTGGCGGGTCTGATCTAGTCATCCTGGCCAATCCCTGGACGTTTCAGAACCTCCACCAGCACCCCTGACTCGAAAAGTCCCCCAATAGCTCACTCCGGGGTCTGGCCCCATCCGTAACAGTTCTTGCCAAGAGGGTTGTGATTTCAAACCAGGCTGGGCAAGGGCAGTGAACGGGTGACCTCTAGAGAAGGCCTCTCCTGGAAGTGTGGGCCCCAATTGGCATAAAAAGCTGTTTTCACACTTGCCTTATTTTTTTGCTGAGAGCTGCTGGTCTCCTCTGGATGTGGACTTGGCAGGGAGAACTCTCTCTCCCCGGAATGCTCTGTGTTGAGTGGGGAGCTGAGGTGTGCATGCAGAACCTTGTGGGAGCAGCCCTGTCTCCTTTTCCCAGGGAACCCCGTGTGCATGCTCTGCCCACCCCGTGTGGACCAGCCCTGAGTGCCCTCCAGCCGGGCAATCCTCAGCTCCCGACCCTGGCAGGCTCGAAGGGGAGGTGGTTTTTAACAGCCTCCTGCTTATCGATTTCTGTGCGGTGAGGTCAACTTCAGCTCCCTCTGCCACGAAGAGAGGCTAGAAACCCCATCTATTTCCTGTGGGCTCTTGGCAGTGTGATGAGCTCCTTGCTGGTTGTGTGACCTTGGGCAAGTCACCTCTCCCTGGGTCTCAGTAGGCTCCCACATCCCTGTCACCCGGTGATGACGTCTGCTGCAAGCCTGGGGGCACTTTCTCAGTGTCGGACATCTTACCTCCTCACCCAGCCTCCCCATGTCGGTGTGACTCTTCCCCACCCCTGTTTTGCCAGACAAGGATATCGAGGCACAGGGAAGTTAAGTAATATAATGGAGGTCATACAGCGGGTGGCTCTGGATGACAGAAAGGGCTGACACACTGCTCACCTTGAGAAGGGCTCAGTAGCTGAGGGCTCAGACAGGCATTGTCTAGATCCACCTCCTTCCCCAGCGTGCTCGCCCCGTCCAGTCCCCCTTCGCCCTGGACTTTTATCACCTCCCCCACCTGGTACCGGTTCCCTGACCGGGAAGAGCACATGCAGGCTGTGGCCAGCCGTGTCCACAGCCACATGGAGATCTGACAGTCTGGCCTCCCTGCGGGGTTGGGGACCTCATCGGAAGACTGTGGCAGGCAGGTAACTAGGAGACAAGGCACCCACCGAAGCAATGGAGACCACCCCACACACCGCCTCCATCCCCCAGGCGGCTGCCCCTCAATCCCATTCCTGGGCTTTCCCTCTGCCTGTTTAGCACTCACTCTGGGCCCGGGCTGAGGGCTCATGGCTTCTCCTAGTCCTGAGTCCCTCTGAGCAGCTGGCTGCTGTCGCATGTGCTGGGTGCTCCTCTTCCCAGCTGCCCCAAGGTGGGCCCCAGCCTGTGGCACAGCCTTGAAACTGACCCATGGGGGCCAAGGTGAGCCCAGGACATGAAAAGGCCATTGAGACCAGAAAGGGATGCCAAAGACAGGTGTCCCCTTGGCCACACTCGTGCCTGGATCTGATCTGTGCCCCGTGGTGGGACAGGGTCAGATGGAGCCTAGACACTGACCAGGGACCCGGGTGTGCTGGGCACAGTGACACTCTGGTCACGTCCCCTTCTCAGAGCCCACTGCCAGCAGGACACTGCCTTCCCTTCCAGCGGTGAAGCGATCAGTGAGAGGAGCCAGAGGGCGGGATGGTGGGGTGAGGACCTCACTGAATGCGGGTCTTGACTCCTGGGGAGAGTGGCCCTCCCTCTGAGATCCGCTCAGCCCCAGAGGATGGAGAACAACGCCCAGCGTGGGTGTTCGGCCTTCAGCGAGCACCACGCCCTCCCACCCCCTCAAAGCTATTTCTGCAGCTTCCTGGCTCGGTTCCTCTCCCTCCACCCCCACCTCCGTCCTGGGTTAGACCTGAACCGATGGAAACAGAGGCCCCCAGAAGCTACAGGCGGGGCAGGCCCTGGTGAGGGATGGAAGGGGCCTCCTTGTAGAACAGCATGGGGGGTGTCTAGATACCCCTAGGCCAGCTGGAGACCCGATTTAACCGCTGGGATGCAGCTAAAATGAAAAACCAAGAAAATCAGAGCAATCGTGATTCAATCCACCTCTCTCCATCCGAGCAGAACCTGCTGGGGCTCCCCCCAGCTCTTCCCTGGGTTCCAGGGGTTTCTGGTAACTTCTCCCATGGCAGGGACCCCGCAGAGCTGTAGGGGCATGTAGCCGTGTGCAGTCACTCCCCTAGCTGGAGGCGCCAAGAACTGGGGACAGCCTCCATCTTATTTCCTCTAGAGTGAGGCGGAGGACCAGGAAGGCACCCCATTGCCGAGGGGACAAGCCGCAGAGATCATTAAATGACCCCACAGACCCAAAGCTCCCAGCCCACAGCTTGCCTCCCATCCCTGCCACCTGCCAGCATCCTGAGGGACAGTCAGCCAGCGCTGGGACAGCCTGACCACCGCCCCTCCCCGCACCATACCCCACAGCAGCCACGGATGGGACGGAGACCCCTCCCAGAGGAGCTCACGTTTTTGTCACACATTCAGAAATTATTTCCTCTTGTTTTTTCTCAAGAGCTTCTACCTTTGGCTCCTATAAGAAATCTACCTTCTAAAAGTCTGCCTGGGGTTCCCCAGGGAGCTTTATGGCCACCCTATTTGAAAGAGCACCCCGCCTCGCACCCCCACCCTCATCTGCCTGGATTCCCAAGGTCCTTCTGTGGCTTTGTTTTTCTCCATGGCATTCAGTGCTCAAAAACACACTCGGTGTTGGGCTTATCTTGTTTAGCATCGGGTCCCATCCCCATCCCTGTAGCACAGAAGCTCCCTGAGGGAGGGTTGTGCCTGCTTTGTTTACTCTGAATCCGGGAATCCCAGCTCTGCCTGGCACACCAGGCCAGTGCTCCATCGATACCTCTGGAAGGAATCAAAGCGATCCTCTCTTCAGAAGAGCGAACACTCTTTCAGCAGCTTGGGCAAGGAGGACCCTGGAGTCTCCGTAGTTCCGGGAGCACCTGTCCTGGGGTGGGACCCAAATGCATCCCCTCCCCATCCTCCCTGCCACTTGGGAGGCCCTTGAGCCTGGCTTCTGACTCCCACGGTGCTCTTCCTCACCCCAGGAGGCCTGCAGACCGGCGCCCGGCAGGTGGTCAGCCACTTGGAACCTCCGCCCTGGACCTTTAAGGCCAGAGTCTGCGTTTTAACAAAACCCCCTGGGTCCTTCGAGGGCACGTTTCAGTTTGAGAAGCCCCGGTGGCCTGTCCGCAAATGCCCTCTTCTCCCAGGCTTAGGGAAATGTTTTGCTGAAACCATCTTGGGTTTTTTTTTGTTTTTGTTTTTGTTTTTTCCCCCCTCTGCAGCTACTAAAACAGCGCCCCGGAGCTGGGAGGGATGAGCCTTAGTGTTACCGCATGCGGAAACGGTGAAGGGCAAACCCAGCAATTAGCCACCGAGAGTGGGGAGCCGAGGCGGGCACGCTGGAGAGCCCAGAGCCAGGGCAGGGCAGCAGCTGGAATTGCAGGCTGTGCCAGCAGCGGGGACGGGCAGGGGGAGGGCACAGTAAGAAGGCAACCACCTCTGCGGGAGCAGGGAGCAGTCTGTCGGGGTTGAGGACCCTGGGGATGGCAGGGGAGGAGCCCGGTGACAGTGATGCAGGAGAACATGCGAACCCAGCCACCCAGGGGCCTCCTCGGGCCTGCACCCAGCCCTCCCCCCAGCCTGCTGGGACCTTTGTGTCTGCTCGGCTAGACCCCTCCCTGCCCCACCCTTGGTGGATGACACCCAGGGATCGCTTCTCCGGGTACCTGCAGAGACCTGCTGGACGCTTCTAGAAGGCTGGGGGATCAGGCTTCCGGCTGGCGGCTCTGTTTGCTGCATCTGAATTTGTTCCAGAGAGTTCTAAGCCTTCAGAATGATATTTGAATGGGGGCCCCAGAACCCTAGGGGTTCCGAGAGGTGGGGGTGGAGACAACCAACAGAGCAAGGAGGCCAAATTGGGGGGCTTCCTGCCCCTCGTCCCATCTCCCATGTGACACACCCCAACTTCAACCAGGAAACTCTGGTCTCATCTGTTTTCTATACTGGAATTCTGAATGAAGCCTCACTTCAGAAATAAGTTCCTGTCACTTGTAAAAGGAGAGAGAAGGGACATGTCTTCATCCCGTGTACTGCCTCCTTTCACGGGTCGGAAGCTAAGAGGCATTCCCAAAGTGACTTGGTAAGAAGGAAGGTCTATCTCCCTCCCTCTGCTTCACAGCCGTGGAGAAGGAATCCCCATGTTTGTCTCCCTGTGCAGATGACCAAAGCCCGCTCCTTTTCATGGCCTAAAAGAAGAGGAGGGTGCTATCCAGATAGTTAACTCCTCCAAAGACACACAGAGCTCCGAGGCCCTTCCAGCCTCTTCTTGCTCTCTGGACCCAGTTTTGCTCCATCCACTGCCAGTCCGTCCTGGGGAGAGGGGCAGGCACCATGCTTGATACAGGGACCGAGGTGTCCCCTGCCCTGGGCCACCCAGATGCAGCTCTCCTGGGGCTTCAAGTCCCACAGGGCACCCTGACAGGAAACAAAACTGGATTTGATTTCACCCATGTTCACTGCATCCAAGGAACCAGTTGGGGTCAGAGGGGGTTAATCGTCTACAGCTCAGGCTGCCACCTGTCCCTGTGGGTTTGCCCTCACCCTGGGACCTCTCTGCCCTCCCAAGTTGATATAATGCAACTCATCCTTCCTGTTTCCAGGCAAGGCCCACTGCTTCCAGCAGCCTTCTCTGTCCCCCACGAGCTGCAGGCCACTGCCATGAAAAGGACCCCGTTCTGCCCGCCCCAACACTCGGCAAATCCCCTCTGCTGTGTACATGGGGGGCCCAGTTGGCCCTCTGTCGTGTTGAGCTACTGTAGGATGAGCCTCTGAGATTAATTTGCGTGTGACCTTGGAGAGATATGTAATTCCTCTGGGTCCCTCAGTCTTTGGCTATAACATAGAAAGCATGAGAAGATCTCTCAGTGACCTGACATCTACGGCCTGAAGCTCTCCCTGCAGGGGCACCTTCATGGAGGTTGTCAAGTCATAGACCATGTGGGGACACTGGCACTTGGGCCAGCCCAGTCCCCTTTGGGGACTGTCTTCTGCTCCCCAGTGTTGTCCCAGTCACCCCCTTTCTCCCGACGGCAAGGGTACGTACCAGATTCCCCCCGGCATCGTATACCTGGCATGAGGCTGGAGCAGTAGGAGCTAAAGCCAAGGGCAGTCAGCCTCCTGAGTCTCCCCTGCTCCCTGCTCCTGGGAAAGCGTGTCTCCGTGGGAGAGTGAGGGGCACATGCAGGCGAGGACGGTGCTGAGTGAGGGAGGCAGAGTCAGGGCAGTAAGCTGGGGAGACGTGTGTGCCCTGAGCCAAGTCTTGCCAGAGGCACTCGGGCCCTCCCTGCTGCCCCTGGGCTTGGCACTCCCTCCCTGGCCCCCGCCCCTCCGGATACCTGCTCTCTCTGCCATCTTCCTAAGACGGTGGACAGCCCGGTTAGGAGAGCAGAAGCCACGGGCCTTTCCATGTCCCTACCTTGTGTGCCCAGCCTCATGCCAGGGCTCTGATTTGGACCCATCTGAAGTGGGGCCTGGGCATTCAGCCCATAGCAGAGGAGCTGAGCAGGATGAAGAGATCAGCCCCATCACCGTCTGGGGAGCCCCTCACTCACGGCTCAGGAAAACCAGGGAGGGAGATGTGACCAGCTTCACAAAACCCCAGGATATAAGGCAGGCAGTGCCTTCAGGGCCAGAGACCCCACAGAGCTCCCTGGGGCCTCTCCCCATCTCCCCTTCTGGTCCCTGGTTCCCAGGATTCTCGCCATGGACCTGCTCTAATCACTGGTTCCACTCCCCCCAGCCCGTGGCCCCCTCCTGCCATGAGGAAACACCTGGCATCTGCTCCATGCTGGGAGAGGCAGGAAAGCAGCCGGCCTGGAGCCTGATGCCTGGGCTCTCACCAAGGGCTGGGCTTTCCTGCCTCCTTCATTTGGAATGACTTCCCCCATGGGAGGTACCCTGATGCCTGGAGTCAGGGGGTAAGGAGTGGATTCAGCCCTGGGTCACTGAGGCCCGGAGCCTGCCTCACCACCCCTGGTCGTCAAGGCTCGTTCCTAAGGGAACAGCAATCTTGTACAATGATTCCCCTTACCCCTTCTCTGTGGATTCGCTGTCCACGGTTTCAGTTACTGGTGGTCAGCGTGTTCTGGTTGATGACCCTTCTGCTGACATTCTCAGAAGGTCAGTGGTGACCTAACGCGACATCACTTACATCATCTCATCACAGAGGCATTTTTTAAAAAGATCATTTATTAAAGATTTTTTTTTGAGAGAGAGAGCAGGAGTGGGGAAGGGGGTGAAGAGCAGGGGGAGAGGGAGAAGCAGACTCCCCGATGTGGGGTTTGATCCCAGGACCCTGAGATCATGACCAGAGCCGAAGGCAGATGCTTAACCGACTGAGCCCCCCCCAGGCACCCCTCATCACGTAGGCATTTTATCATCTCAAGAAGGGTGCATACAGCGCAGTAAGCTACTTTGAGAGAGAAACCACATTCATGTAACTTGTATTAGAATTGCTCTATTTTATTATTAGTCACTATTGTTCATCTCCTGCTTTGCCTAATTTTTAAATTCCACTTTATCATACATACGTATGTACCAGATATCCGTGGTTTCAGGTATCCACTGGGGGTCTTGGGATGGATCCCTTGGGGAAAAGGAGGGTCTCCTGTGCTCCAAACCCCGGCTTGCCTCTCCGAATTTAGCATTTAGCCAAATGCAAGTGCTTTTTCCCAGCTACTGTGACGAGCGGTATCTAACCCTGAAGTCCAGAGACTTTCCCTGAGTCATCCTGGGCCTCCAGGCTCCTGGCATGGCCATGTGGCTAACACAGCCTTCCCTGTCACCTCCCTGTGTGCATCTGCGCCACGCACAGGGCAGGGAGCCAGAGTCACACTGCTAAGTGGGCTGCAGTGACAATGATTTATTTTAACATCCAGATTTCCACCCAGTTACACCGACTGTGTGATGACCCTCTCTGTGAATGCACGTTGTGAAGGAGGTGGCTGGGCAGCTCCCCAGTTTGGGGATGGGGAGGGGTACCTGCACCATTATTGCTTTCCCTGGACTCGTCTCATTCGGGACGGCCCAGATAAAAGCAGACCCTTCATGATCCCCCAAACCCGAGCTGGCCCAAGACCAAGCGTCCTCAGACCCGGGCCGCAGGTCCCCATCTGGGGCGGGTTGGAGGCTCCTGTCCTCCCCGCCCCCACCCTGGCCTCTAAGAAGTTCTGACATAATGAAAGGAGGTGAGGGGGGGGAGGTACCCAAAATAAAGGCCTCTGAGGATGAAAGCCCAAATCTAGTCTTTCCACTGAAAAAAGACTTCCATTTGTTCTTGGGTAGAGTTTAAAGAACAGAGTATTGTCCTTGCAAAATGGTTTCATTTTAAGCCTTTACTTTGGGGGTCTGTTCTGGTTTTGTGCTTTCTCTCCTCCCTGCGGCAGCTGAGCATGAAAGGCTGGGGTCAGGCCAGGCGTGTTGGGGGGCGGGAGCTGCCGGCTTCTCTTTGATTTCCCGGAGAACAGCGGGAAGCTCGTTCTACCTGGAGATGTCTGGCTGTCTCCTTCGGGCCAGTCCCAGACTTTGCTGAGAATAATTCCTCCTTGGAAAAAAAAAAAGAAAATAACAATTCCCATTAAATGTTTCAGATCGTCCACACCAAACTCAAAGCTCAGGGAGAGGGCTTTGAAGGCTTTTCACTGAGCAAAAATAAAACCCTTTGCAGACATTGGAGGAATGTTGCTGAAATAATTCCCAGGTATATAGGAAATCGGCCAAGATATGGGAGTGGCAGAACAACAGCTCCCCCTCGCCCCAGGTGGGGAAGGTTCGATAAGCAAATGGTAGAAACGAGGAATGTGGCTGGGAGACAGCCTGCTTCTCGGGAGATTTTTTTATGATTTGATCCAACACTGGGTCAGGGTTGCCACTACTGATCACCACCATTAAGGAGGGACGCAGATAACCCCAAACAGGGAGTAATCCCCAGTTTGGGATTATTTCCGATAAGATGACTGGGGAAGAGGGGTCCCAGACCCAGTGGAAACCCTGCGGTGACACAGGGGAGGGGCTGCAAGGTAGTTCTGAGCCTGGAACCTAAACCAGACACACCCAAATTCGGTACATTCAGTCATCGACTCATTCATTACATAAACATTTATTGAGCGTCTACTGTATGGCCAAGCATTGTACTAGGGGCTGGACACCAACAATAAACAAAAGAATTCCTGCCGGCCATTCTTGTAGATATCACCCACATGGTCCAGGAAACTCCACCAGCACAGTCCTCTGGGTCATGCTTCTCCATCTGGAAGGTGTAGACAAGTCACACGGGATCGTGTTAGAACAGAAGCAGAATCTGATCGGGAGCAAAAGAGGGGCCCGAGGCTCTGCATTTCTAACCAGCTCCCAGGCGTTGTCGTGGCTGTTGGCTCGCGGATAGAGCAGCGAGCTGTCTGGGCTCCATCCCAGCCCTGTCATCTGTTGTGTGAGCTCGGGCAAGCGTTTCAACCACAATGTTCTCCTCTAGACAAGAGAGGTTGAAATTGTCCCCACTGCACAGAAATGCATTATGGAAATAAATTTCCTTTTTTTTCTTTCGTAAGCATGCTCGAAGCCTGCCTTTTCATCACTATACATAGACTCAGCGATACATCTTTGTAGCTTGGTCTTGCCCTGAATTTCCCTGTGTTTCCCACCATACTACTACATCTGCTTGGTTCAGAAGGTTCCTCCCAGACCAGAGAAGGTAGAAGGGTGCACAGCTTTGTCCTCGAATGCCACCACTTGCGTGGCTGGGTGCGAGGACGGGAGGGCTTCTCCAGAACACTGCTGCGGAGGCTTGTATCACCCATAGCCATCTAGCAGTTGGGAAGACAGCAGGCAACTGCGGACTGCGACATCACACAGGGAACATGGGGTCTTCCAGAAAGATGGAAGAGCAGAGGATCTGGGGTCAGACTGCTGGGGTGCAGCTCTTGGCTCTTTCGCTGAAAAACTAGGTGATCTTAGGCAGGGTAACTTGATCTCCCCACACTTCATTTTTCTTGGGGGTTAAATGGGTTCATCCTAGTGCCGACTCCCAGGCTTGGTTGGTCCTCCATTTCTCTACTTTCTTTTTAAATTTTATTTATTTATTTACAGACAGAGATCATAAGTAGGCAGAGAGGCAGGCAGAGAGACCGGGAAAGCAGGCTCCCCGCTGAGCAGAGAGCCGGATATGGGGCTCGATCCCAGGACCCTGAGATCATGACCTGAGCCAAAGGCAGAGGCTTTAACCCACTGAGCCACCCAGGCACACCATTTCTCTACTTTATTGAGACCCAGTTTGGAAGCAGGTCCACAAGGGATAGAGAACTCTCTCCCAGGCAGGTGGCATACTGACTCCGAGCTTCAACTCCTGGGTGGGTGGGTTTGTGATGGGGGTGTTCATAGTCACGTTCATGTGGACAAGGCAGAGGCACGGATGCCAACCTGCGTTGCATCGGACGTCGGAATGTCTCCAGTGGTGACAGTTCCAAAGGGGAAAGAATGAAGAGGAACCTACCGCTGGTGATCCACTGGGCAGGGCAGGGCACACGTCAGCCAGTGATGCCTGAGGTGTCTCATCTAAGCAGCAAGGAGCCTGGGGACCTGAGCTGGAGTCAGGAGCAGGCAGATGCGGCTGCTTCTCCCTGCTTTCAGCATATTCCTGAGGCGCCCTGCAGGACCTCCCCCCCCCC
>NW_019154113.1:5738131-5834331 GCF_002288905.1 Enhydra lutris kenyoni | reverse complement strand
CCCCCCCCCCCCCCCCCCCCCCCCCCCCGCGACCCTCCTCCTGGGTCTCAGTGGGAACCCAGACCTGCCTGTGGTTGGGTGGCAACGGCAAACACACTGGGTAATTCATTCAAGCCCTATGGATCCCGGGTTTCTATTGCATATAGCAAGAACATGGAGATGATGGCTCCAAATGACAGGGAGACACTTGTCTCCTGCAGAGCAAGGGCTTCAATATCTTGGTAGCTGGTGAGGGAGTTCACCTTGGTCCAGCCCCGCCCCAAACCTAGGCGGAGGCTTCCTTGCCTACAGAAGCACCACGCAGTATTTAGGAGATACTTATATTTGAAAAGTATTGCTTACTTGAAATTCAGTCTTCACTAGCATCCTACATTTATTTTATCTGGCAACTCCTAAGGCCGACCCCAGGCTCACCTGGAGTCTCTGCCCCCCTCCTCAGCCCCACCCCCAACGCCCAGAAGCCCCGCCCACCCTGCTCCTCCCTCTCCGTGAGGCAAAGGGGATTTGCAAAAAGCTCTCTTTGAATTTTTGTTGCTGTTGTTAAACACGTGCCTGTCTTCTGTTTACATCCCCACTAGAACTTTCTGAGAGTATTTTTATGACTTCTGAAAGTAATCAGTGTGTGGCCGTCTCTGACCGATCACAAGGGACTTGAGGAAAGAAACAGTCCAGGAATGAATCTTTTGAGCTCCTGTCTCTCTGCCAACCCAGCTGCCATTACCATGGCGTGTGGCGCGGGGATGGGAAGAGAGGGAGTAGTGCTGGCGACCCCAGGGGGCTAGGGACCAGAGGGCATCTTGTTTGGAGTCCAGATGTGTGCACAGGTGAGGCCCATTTAAATATTTAAAATAGTTAATAAGTTCGTTTTGGAATAGGAAATGCTTGCATGTCTTTTTTCTTTCTTTTTTTTAACTCAAATAGCGCAAAGTGGAGTTTAGTGAGGCCTCACTCCTACCCCATCTCCAAACTCTTTGTTTATTCTTTGGAGGCCAATACCAGAGCCAATGCCCTTTGTCCAGCGAGACACAAATCAAACACCCACGGGAACGTTTGTTCCTTTGTGCTTGGGTGTGTTTTGTGCATAGGCCATGACTCCTAGTGGGCATTACGTTGCTTCCTTCCCTCACCCCCCTGTCTTGGAGAACATTCCCCCACGCCCCCTCCATCTGAGGTCTTCTTCAGATGTGTCACCCAAGGGCTGGTGGCCTCAGCATCTATCCTGGGAGAGGACCTGGCACCAGACACTAGTGAAACACTTGGATAGGCCCAGGGAATGCCACCTTCTTCCTGGAACTATTGGTCTGGATCGCTAATTAATATTTACAAGAATAATTTAAAACTTAACTTTGCATTCAGAAGGGAGTCCAACCCGTGGCGTAGCTTTGAGATTCCATCTGATTTTGCTGATGTACTTAGAGCTGTTTCTACACACTTTTAATTAGTATACACACGCCAACTTTTGTTTTTGCCCCCCCCCAACATTTCCCTGTACGAACACAAGATCATATCTTTTTGATTTGCAATGGAAAAACTGTGTCACTATTTTTTTTCCCCTCACTCAAGCATCTATGGAGTTGGTCTTACTGCCAGGAGTTCTCTCACTGGTGTTTGGATACAAAAAGGAATGTGAAATATGTCATCTGAAAACTGATTAACCATTAAAATGGCTCAGCACGCATTTGCTCACCGTCTAAAGATTACAAGTAATAATAGTCACGTGGGCCCTTCTTTTGCTCCAGAGAATGGCAAGCAGTGGAACGGCCCACCCCATCTTCGTCACACACGCCCTTCCTCGCAGGCTCTTGGCATGGAAAGGATTAGCAAACTCTGTCAGAGGCCAGGAGCCAAACCTCACACCGCACACTAGCCAGGAAAACACGCCCCTCCCTGGGCTGTGGCCTCTCCCCACAAGCTCCAACACCACTGAAGCCTGATAAGAAATCACTGAGCAGAACAGTGGGTTCTCTGGTGGCTAGCTCTCCCCTTTGTGAAATTTGCTTTAGTACTTACTGGACCAAGTTGGAAACGGGTGTATATGGTTCCCCCTTGGAGAATGACCAGGCTGAATCCTCAGGACACATTGCCATGGGAAATTTTATTTGAACATGGATCCTGAGCTTGGTGCAGACCTAGGCAACAGGAGGTGGGCTGTCATCATGCTTAACCATGGAGTGGGAGGGGGTCTCCCAGTCAGAAGATGTGGCAGTGATCAGAGGGGCAGGGAAGGGGGCGGTGGTGGGATGCTTTAGGTGTTAATCCTTTAGATATGGGTACCCGGAAGGGGCCCTGGAAAAGGGCTGGGGCAGCCAACAGTGGGAGTTACCCATAGCCGTTGTTGCGCCATGGTCTGGAAGGCTGTCTTGGTCAGTATCACTGGAACCACCAGCTGAACATGAGTCCCAGCTGTAACCAAAGATGTGGGCTCCCATGGGTGGCCCTCCCCTTCTTCCTGGGCACTTTCCCTGAGGCCACTGTGTCTCACTCAAAAATCCAACTCCACGGCAGGTTAATAAAAAACAGGTAACATGCTGATGATTTTAGGGGTTCCAGGAACCATCACCACCCAGCGTGTAGTGACGTGTGATTCCCCAGGAACCGCGCCCGCTCTCCCGCCACCAGTGGCCTCCAGGTATCCTGTCTGTTTGTCCCACACGGCCTCTGAAGACCTTCCTCGTGGTCCTGAGCAGCTCTGCTCTTATAGCAGTGTCTATATAATTTACAGTTCAAACCAGGGTGTTCTGGAAGCAAACAGGGGGCTTTTAGCAACCACACCAGGTCCAAACCCAGCAAACCATGAACTTCCGTCTCCTGGGCTCCAACTGATACACCCCACTAGGTGCAACAAAAGCCAGTGGTTTGCTAAATAGGTTTGTTATATCCCACCATTCTCCTTGGAGACAAGAACAGCTTTCTCCCCGTGTGGGTCGATGGGGCTGCTAAGAAAATATTTCCTCCCGAGGGTTCCACGTATGTTGTCAGAAGGAAGAAAGGAAATTTTATTTTATTTTATTTTAAGATTTTATTTACTTATTTGACAGACTGAGATCACAAGTAGGCAGAGAAGCAGGCAGAGAGAGAGAGAGAGAGAGAGAAGCAGGCTCCCCGCCGAGCAGAGAGCCCGATGCGGGGCTTGATTCCAGGACCCTGAGATCATGACCTGAGCCGAAGGCAGAGGCTTTAACCCACTGAGCCACCCAGGAGCCCCAGAAAGGAAATTTTAAAATGGATATTTTATGGGCAGTCTTTGTATGCTAGGAGCTCCACATTCAATCCGTTTAACTTGAGCGTCACTGGCCTGGGGGAAGGTGGGAATGTCCCATCCAGACAAGGACATTGAGACGCGAGGAGGTCCCAGCCTGTTGGTGGCCGGGCCAGGATCTTAACCAGCTAACCAGCTCGAAGAGGACACTGGATCAATATTTCTAAAAGGGAACAAGGGAGGTATATTCAGAAGGCCACTGACCCGAAAGCACATGTTCTTCATAAAGGCCTCCACTTTCTGCCCATGACACTTCTCCTGTTCCTCCGCAGACCTATTTCCTTTTTCACATTTGACCCTTTGGAAATTTGCTTCATCAGTGGGCTGTTTCTGTCGGGTTTTGATAGCCGCATTTTTATTTACATGCAAATTCACAGCAAGCAGCTCGCATGTGAATACTATTCTAATTATTAAACTCTCTGGCTCATCAGAATGTTGTATCCTAATTGGCTGCAAGATTGCCGATAACCCACAATAGCCTGATTTGAAGCTGAACCAATTTTTGCATCTGCATAATAAAAGGGAGTGGGAGACTGGGAGAGTGTACACCTATTTTATATGTGTTTCTTCAAGGTCAAATAATCTTTTATTCCCTTCCCAATCTACATATTCATAAAGACCTTTGTACAATTGATGAGACAGAAGATTAAATGGTTGTCAATTAAGAACAAACCCTACCATTCTAATTAGAGTAAAAAGTTACTTAGTCAATCAGATTGGAATTCCAAATTCAAACTCACTAACGCAGAGGTAGAACCATGCCAACACACGCATCGTCTTGCAATGGGCAGCCTGTGTGCGGCCGCTGGAGACTGGGCAGGAAAGTCGGGAGCCCTGGTGATTATTTTTACCTCCTCCCAGAGATGGACCCCGATGGCAAAGTTCCCCCAATGGTAGATGAAGGGAGGAGAGGGGACGGAATCCCATCCTATCCCAGCAAGGTAATGCTGCTTGACCCTGCTGGTAATAGAATAAGAAACCAAGTCTCCCCACCATGGATGGGTTGTAGATTTTCAGAGGGGGGACTCCTCCTCCAGGAATCTTAGGGAGTTTTGACAATCAGTGAGAACTTAATGGGTGAGGTCTTGGAGCACTGGGGCTGGATACAGAAAGAGGTAAGCCGAGGTCCCCTCTGTCCAGGAGCTTGCGACTTCCTTTGGGTGGTCAAGTTCTGTACATCCGTGAAGGCAACAAATCGGGAGGGGATTTGAAGCCGTCTCCATTGGGCTTCACATACTGTTCCGCCGGTGTTTCTCAAAGTCTTATTCTGGAACTGGTGTCCCAGCAACCTGGGACCTGGCCAGAGTGAAGATTCCTGGTCCTACCCCAGACCAGCTGGTAAGCCCGGGATGCCTTTGGTTTTGACAAGCCCCAGATGATTCTAAGGCACGCTGTGGAAATCACAGGCTTGGAAGATCCACGGAGGGTCTGATTTGGAGAATCCCATTAACTCCTAGACATGGAATGCAACGTTTTATTTATGTTTATATATATTATATTATATATATTATGTTTATATATATTCATCTGGAAACACTTTGATAGCTTCTACCAGGTTACCAGGTTTCCAAAAGTGGCCGTGCATCCAAAAAACAAACAAACAAACAAAAAAGCAAGAACAAAAACAAAAGGGTAGGAATCCTCTGGATAGAGGAAAGAGATTAGGAGAACCAAACTGGGCCAAGCAGCGCACACTGATGACCACACAACCCAGGACAAACCCTAGAACCTTCCCCATGCAGTGAGGGGTGGGTCGTTCTTTCCTTCCAAGCCTGGTGGTGCAGGTGACAGGAGAGAGAGAGAGGGTGACAGGGTGGCCTAGACGAGAGCTCTTCCCAGCTGAGGAGGGTTTGTTTGGTCCAAGGAGAGGGTGCATTGGGTAGGAATACAGAACACAGCCTCACAGGTGGGAATAAGCACAGACAGGGGAGGAGCCACGCATGTTCTGCCGGCCCAGGGAGCTGAGTCTCTTTCTCCTTCTTGGAGGAGTCTCCAAGGGCCCAGTCTCCCTGCCCATCCCTCCATGATTTCCCCAGATTGGAGCTTGGTCCCCTTTGCACCTGGAGCAGACAGTGCACTTTCTCTGGCTTGGAGCACTTCCCCCCACTCCAGAGAGCAAGGAGTCTTGGTCCAGCCTCCTGTATGATCGCTAATGAGATCACGTCTGCCTCTCGGGAAGGGCGATTATCCTGCTGCACCGGGTTATTACGCTTTACAAGTGGTGCTCGGCCTGCCCGGTTATTTGCCTGCCCCAGGCCACACACACCTGGCCGGGGCCCGGGCAGCTGCTGGCAGCCACTCCTTGGCAGCTGGTTCACGAGCCTACGTGGCCTTCATGGTGGGCAGGGATGGGTGGGGGGCAGCACCCATGCCTGTCTGGGCCTTGGGGCCAAATCACAGTAGGACTGGCACATTCCCCACCGTGCCACTCCCAGCCCGGCTCAGCCCTAGGGAGCAGGTGGGGAATCTGCAGGCTCTCTGGGCTGGGGGAGGATTCCTACCCATGCAGAGGTCCAGATGTATTAGAGAGGCTGGGCCCTCATCTTGTGGAAGGCTCCAGAAACCTCTACCCAGCCCTGTATGGAAAAGCTTCATTGAAGCCTATGGGAAGAGTAAAGGGACGCACCAGCCGTCTCTCATGCATGAACTTGGCCAGCACGCCTGTCCTCCGCACAGATATGTTGCTCCTCTAGCTTATGGACCCTCATTGCCATCCCAGAAGCCATACTCCAGCTTTCCTAGACTGCCCCGCCCGTCCCTGTTCTTCCCCTCGGTTTGGTTTCCTCCCCATCTGGGATCTGGGTAGCCAGCTTGCAGGGGTCAGGGGAAGGGGGACAGATGCAGGAGCATTCTGGTGGTGCCGAGGACATGACTACCACCCACAGAAGGCCCTGGCAAGCCGGGAGGACCGGAAATCTCACCACAGGGGCCACACGGTCTTGTCCCTATCACCCCTCTCCAACATTAACCACTATCCACCCTTGTGCGCCACCCACCCATCCCAGGGCCAGTGGGGGCTGCCATCTTCCTGTGTCCCCACACCTGTTTCTGCTGCAGCTGTCAGCGGGCCTCAGGGGGATTTCGGTGGAGGGAGCTGCTTTCGGGAAGTCCCCGTGAATGTGCCTGCCCACACCCGGTGACAGCAGGGTCCTTACACTATTCCTGAGCACCTGTCCTCTGGCTTTCATCTCGGTCCAAAGCCAAAGCCTCACATACTGTCTTTCTGGGAGAGCAACTGCGAGGGGGAGGAGAAAGCCAAAAGAACAGTTGTCTACAACTGGGTCGTGGTCTTCGGATCGGGGAAGGGGGACACAAGACCCCCAGATAACCCTCACCCCCACCTGGGGCCTGGAGAGTCCCAGGTTCCAACCAGAGTGCCCAGAGTGTGTGCCCTCTGAGCACCTGGGCTCATCTGCTTGGGAGCCTATAATAAAATAGCCACAGACACCAGGATTTAAACAGCGGAAGGTTGGAGATATTGGGGTGGCTTGGTGAGTTAAGCGTCCGACTCCTGCTTTTGGCTCCAGTTGTGATCTCAGGGTCATGGCATCAAGCCCTGCATCAGGCTCTGTGCTCAGCAGGGAGTTTGCTTGAGATTCTCTCTCTCTCTCCCTCTGCCCACCCCCACTCATTCTCCTGCTCTCTCTCTCTCAAACAAATAAATAAAATCTCAAAAACAACAACAACAACAAAAAGTTGTCTTCTCACAGTTCAAGTCCAAGATCAAGATGTCCACAGGGCTTGATTCCTTTTGAGGACCCTGAGGGTAGGATCTGTTCAGGATGGCCATCTTCTCCTGTGTCTTCACATGGTCTTCCTTTTGTCCCTATGTCCAAATTTCCTCTTCTTGTAAGGACCAGTCATATTGGATCTGGACCCACCTAATGAACTCATTTAAATTTAATTCCCACTTTGAAGGCCCTATTTCCAAATATCATTCTGTTCAGAGGTCCTGGGAGTTAAGACTTTCATATATGGCTTTTGAAGGGGGAACACAGTTGAGCCCCTAATGGCATTCCAGAGACTCGCAATTTCTCTGGGGCTTGCTGGTCTCCAGAGCAGAACTGGTCCTTTCCCTGGAAGGTAGACAATCCATGGCGAAGGAAACAAACATGGAGCCAGGCTCAAGAAAATCCACTCATTCTTGAAGCTGGGAGATCCTGGATCCATATCATCTGGCCTCCTGTTCCAGAGGACCACCTGTTAATCTTTCTGGTTAATCTGGAAATTTTTACCTTCTTTGTGTTGAAAATGTGAGGAGAGAAGCACACGCTCAACCTGGTTTCATGATGTAAATGCCCTTATTCCTACTTTAAAGAGAAGCAAAGTGAGGAACAGGGTCACTGTGGAAGAGAGAGAGCTGGGATTTGAACTCAGACTGTCTAGCCCTGGAACTCAGGGTCTTATCCAAGAACTTGAAGAAAATGTAGGATATTAAAAAAAAACCAAAATCTCAAGGTGGAAAAGACTTTTAAAAGCATGACAGAAATCTAGATGTATGAAAGGAACACACTGATAAACTTAACATTCAACAAAATTCCTTCATGGCCAGAGAAAACCACATGTAAAATGTGACAATTACAACTCTCCTTAATATATAATGAGCTCTTCCAAATCAATAAGAAAAAGTCCAAGAACCCAAAAGAAAAATGGAGGCAGGGGAGAGAAGAAAGAAAGAAAATCTGTGAAGAGGAAATTCACAGAAGAAGTATAAGTAGCTACCAACTGCAAAGAGTCACCCAAGAGCACTCACAGTTCAAGAAGTGCAAATCAGACACTGAGTCTCCACTTTCACCTATTAAGTGGCAAAAGGAAAAGGTTTTACAATTCCCGTATTGATGAGAGAGTGTGAAAGGGAAATTTTTCTATATTTTGGAAGGGAGTATAAGTTGATGGAACCTGTTTAAGAGGTATCTAGGGAATGTTGCCAGGAGGTAGAGGTATCCCCCGTTTTCCAAAAGTTCACATTATACCTCTTCACTTTTATGAAAGACCTATAGCAGTACCTGTTTTTGAAACGAAGAAACCCAAAAAGATTTTTGCTTTTTCTCGAAAAACAAGAATAACATCCAGTGCAGGTTTTGCAATAAGCCATTATGAGGCAGTGCACACCCCAAGCAACAAGGAAGGCCCCACCGTACTCCTTCCCTGGGGATTACACTCAACATCTCAGCATTGGACCACCAGAGCTTCAAACTTAGCTGGGAGCATCTGTGTCTTATCTCAATTTATTCCTTGCATCCATGAACATGGTATGTCCTAAGACATCAGAAAACCTAAGAAAGGTTTCTCTGGGGTCTGGGAACCCTTGAACAATTTTCCATATGAACAAATGCTAGTTGCTTCTTTGCTTTCTGCCATTTTGGCTTATGAAAGGTTTCATAGGAGGAGCTCTGATTTTGGATAGCAGGGGAAACCTGTCTGTCTGCCCACAGATTCTCTAAGAATGCTCATTACACCAGCCTTTGAAATAGTAAAAAATCTACAAACAACCTCAAAGCACTGATAGGGCAATGATTGGATGACTGATGCCCCTGGCTTCCTGGAATGGAATTCCACCCAGATGTTAAAAGGACCGAGGTTGCTTCATATGTTCCGAGATGGGGTGGGCGTCGAGGTGTGTGACCCAGGATATATCTATTAAGTGAAAAGGTGAAGCGGTTGCAGGAGCCCTGTGTAGAAGCCTCCTCCCATTAGTGGGAGAACAAGAGTTGAGAAAGGCTCCCTTGGGAGAGGAGCACTGAGGGCGAGAAGCTGACCTTCACTGTTTCCTTCCTTCTCCGTGTGCTAGGGTTCTCAGACTCTCAGGCGCATTGGGGCCCCTTGCAGGGTCTTCTCCAAACACAGCCAGCCAGCCAGCCCCAGTGTGTCTTAGGCAGGAAGTTGAAATGTGTGTTTCCAACACATTTCCAGGAACCACATTTTTTTTTTCCAAAGATTTTATTTATTTATTTGACAGAGAGATCACAAGTAGGCAGAGAGGCAGGCAGAGAGAGAGAGAGAGAGGGGAAGCAGGCTCCCTGCTGAGCAGAGAGCCCAATGTGGGGCTAGATCCCAGGACCCTGAGATCATGACCTGAGCCAAAGCAGAGGCTTTAACCCACTGAGCCACCCAGGCGCCCCATCAGGAACCACATTTGAGAACCATTGCAGTAGGGTATGAACTTTGGTGCCATGGAGGGTACTGGTTTTATAAATATTTTAATAAATATAAAGATAATCCCTGGCCTGGGACCAGGGCTGGCCTGCATTTCTTCTGTACAAACCATGGTTTCAGGAAAACACTTACTGCTGGTTTCCCTTCCACGGTGGGGCCGAGCCACATTTGGAATAAATCTCCTACCATCCTTCTGGAGACAAGGAGCCAGGGGACCCTGCCACTGGAAACTTCTCTCCAAGATCAAAGCCCCACGTCCCCTCACGGTTAGAGTTTTGGTTGTATAATCCCAAATCATGGGATCAGCATCCCTCTCTTCTCCTCCCCACTTCTCCCCCAAGTTAGAGGAATGCAAAAAAAGCATGGTTGACACCTGTCCCCGTGGAAAGGTGACAAATTCACTGTGACAAGCCGGAAAACTAGGAGCCTGACTCCTGGGAGCCCGGAGAACCCAGAGACTCTCGGCTATAAAACCAATGGCGATTTCCCACACCGAGAAGAGAGGTGCTTGCTAAGGAAGGCCACGTTTAATGAGGAAGAGGGGGTCCTCCTTCAGAAGCCTTGCTCTGTGTGATGAACGTTGTTTGGAAACTCCCCTCTGTGACAGTGAAATCAGGGCCCTTGAGACAGCCCCCAGGTCACCACCAGGATGAAGTGGCAGCAGCTGTGACCCAGATTCTCTGCTCAGAGGCTGTGGGTGCTCTCTGCCCTCCTCCCTCCTAAATCAGTGGGACGGAGTCACACCCACTGTCCCGTCCCTTCCAGCACCCCCTGTGAGGCAGAGCCCGAGAAGGACCCCCCTTGCAGATCACTCAATAAGTAACAATGCTTGACCACATGCCTGCTGAGTGGAGTGGCAGGGACCCTCGGCCACCTTGTCCCTTCAGGTGTACTTCATAGCCTCCTTGGAGAGCTGTTCCCAGCCCCCTCCCACGTGCCCTCAGCAGAGGCGTTCCCCCCCTCCTCTCTGGCTCTCCTCCCTATGCATTAAAGATGTGACCTCGTTCCCCTCTCTCCATCCTTGCCATTCTCCCTCCATTTCTGTTTTCAAAAGAGGGAGAAAGCAATTTGATTGTGAAGCATTTCCAGGTCTGTCTAGGTTTGCCAAGTGTTGGGTCTTTTGTTTGCTTTTCTCTCCCTGCCCCCGCCGGAGTCCAGGCAACATTAATATCTCCTCTCGACAGGTCTGAAGAAATGCTGACCAAGGAAGGTCCCTGCATGGGCCAAGGTCAGACACGGCCAGGCATGGACACTGAGTAGGGAGCCTGGGGTGGGCGTGCAGGGGGGAGACTGCAGGATGGAGACCCCAGCCTGGGGTTGGGGGTTACAGCTGCCAGGCTCCAGAGACACCAAGACACCAACCCCATCCCCCAATCTAGAAGCTCAGAAGACAGGAGGACATGGATGCAAATCCTGCTGAGCAGGGAGGGTAGGGAATTGAGAGGATCTGAGAATTGTGGGGAAGGAAGTGTGTGAGTCAGGGTTTAATGCCTGGCACTTTCAACCCTTCCATTGTTCCCATGATCGTCCTTGGATTCTTAGACATACCAGTGGGCAGTCGGGGAACATCATGGAAATAAATCAAGGCTTCTGGGCGCATCCTTGGGGGCCTCATTGAGCTCCCCCCAGTGTGTTTCTCCCCATGGCACAGTCTCTTTGGATGCAGCCTGGGCTGTGTGGGGCCACACCCCGGCCGGGAGGAGCCGGAGGATCCGGTCTGCCCTGTGGTGGTCTCCGTGACCTCCACGCGGAGGCAGTCCTAGCAGGTGTCAGAGTCCACCGTGACCGGCCAAGAGCAGACTCCGCCTCCTGCCTCCCTACCTGGATTTTTGTTTTAGACAGCTGCACCTCTGGCTTCCCTGGGAGCCGGCACCTGGATGTGCTCGAGGTCACCAATGCGACTGAGGTTGCCAGTGAGTTGCACGTGGCAGGGGTGCGGAGATGCGGGGGAAGAGCGGTTCCAGACACAGTCCCCGCCCTGTCTCCTGGCTGCTTCCTGCTCTTCCTGCCTGAATGCAGAAGTGAAATCCGGCCAGGGGTGGCCGCCTGGTGACTAAGGATGGCAGAGCCCAGAGCTCAAAGGAGTCTGGGACCCTGATGACCCCACCCCTTGACAACACCACCAGCCCTGTCTGCTTCTGGCCTCGTTCTTTTTTTTTTTTTTTTTTTTTGAGATTTTATTTATTTATTTGACAGACAGAGATCACAAGTAGGCAGAGAGGCAGGCAGAGAGAGAGAAGAGGAAGCAGGCTCCCTGCTGAGCAGAGAGCCCGATGTGGGGCTCGATCCCAGGACCCTGAGATCATGACCTGAGCCGAAGGCAGAGGCTTAACCCACTGAGCCACCCAGGTGTCCCTGGCCTCATTCTATGAGAAAACAAAACTCTTAGCAGGCGAAGTGGCCGTGGTCGATTGTGTTCAGTGGCAGCGGAACAGAATCCCAAGTCCCAAAGCTGGTGGGGGCCCATCAGAAATGAGGGCCCCCTGGTTACCTACGGCTGCTCCGGGTCAGATCTGGCTCTCGGAACCCTGCACCTGCCGCCGCCCCGACCGCACATCCCAAAGCCTGGTTCGGGCCCACAGCCCCTCCCTGAAGCTGCCGGGAGCTGTAAGCCGTGCCCACCCACTCCGGTTCTGCTCGTTCAGCCACGGCTCCCTCACCCCTGCGAGGCACTTTTATGAAGGACTTCCGTGTGAGCTCAGTCCCGGGCAGAAAGGGGGACAGTCCAGCAAACTTTTACCTCTGCCCTGCCCTCCACAATGGTCAGACTTGACCATCTCCCTGTGATCTCAGGACCGCCCTAGGTGACTAGGCAGTTGCTGTTGGCTCCTCCCCAGGCATAGATGAGGCAACAGTTGATGAAGTGACTGGTGAATGGTGGAGACAGAACTGGAACCAGGTGGTCCTGACCTGTGGTTCTCAAAGGAGGGTTCCCTGAGCTCACGGCCCAGTCGTTGGGCACTGCACGACAGGCCAATCCCAGGTCCTACTCCAGACCCATTGAATTAGGATCTGGGGGGAAGGTATATAGGAATCTGCATCAGCAGGCATCTCCCACAATCCTGGGATGATTCTGGTGTACCCCAAAGCCCAAGGACTTCTCTCTTTGCTGCGCTGCCTCCCCAGTGTGAGGGTCAGACCTGGTTCCAGATGCTAACTCTGAGCCAAGCCCTTCTGGAAATGGAGGTTCTCACCAGGGAAGCCATGAAAATCCCAGCGCTTGGGCTGAACTTCCAACCAATGAATACCAAATCTCTGCGGTGGGTCCCAGGCCATTGGCAATTTTTAAAGTTCCTCAGGTGGTTTCAAGGCTGAGAGCCAGCTGTCCCCACACTGCCTGGGTCCCTCTCAAACAAGCAGGCACCAGTATCCCCTGAAAAGCTGTTCAAGACTGGTGACCAGGCTCTGCCCCCCAAGTGTCTAATTCAGCAGGTCTTAGGAGGGCCCAAGAATTTGTATTTTCGATTTCTCAGGTGCTGCTGCTGGGGGACTGCATTCTGGGAACGACTGGAGTAGAAAAAAAGAACGAGCAGAAGGAAAGCTAAGAAATGTTCCACTGAGCCATTTTGTTCTGACCTGTTCTATCGAGCAGGACCCACCTGGTCTTATTTTCCTAAGTGTTAGTGTGGCTCCCCAGGGATGGGTTCTCCCAAATCTACCTGCTAAGGATGGGAATCTGTCTCTTGTAACATAATTACAGCATATAGATGGAGAATTGGGTCCCATACCCGGGGCCCTCAGGGATGGCTGGGCAAGTTGTGCACTGCACAAACCCAGGGGCCATCAGGACTGTCGGTGTGAGAGCGGTTGCCTCCCAGTATTGTCAAGCCCAACAGGCTTCCTGCTGAAAGCTCCAAGTGTCACCATGGAGATTTCCACACAGTGCCTCAGAAACTGTGTGCTGGCATTGACTTTACCTTGTCTGCCCTGTGCCCCTCCATTGTGGGTACCAACCCCGGGGCGACGGGGGCTGGGACCGATCTGGCTTGTGTGTGTCGGGGGGGGGCCTCTCTCCTACACGGGCTCATCAGACACCCCCTTCTAGAAACGGGTTCTCCCGGAAGCCCGGCTGAACCCTGGCACAAGCCGCTCTGTGTGCTGAGGCCAGACCACATGGTCTCCCTCTGCTGCCACTTCAGGCTGCTGATTATCCCTCCTCCACAAGGAGATAAACCTGCTTGAGGAATTTGTTTTCTCTGACAACAACGCGTCCCACAGACTGCAGGCTGAGTCACCAGCACCCGTTTCCTCTGAGCGCCACCCCCCCTCCGCGCACCCCACCCTCACCCCCACCCCACCCCCACACCCTGTGGCTTGTTTGGGCTTCTCCCTTTCATGAGGCACTTCCCGGCCCAACATACGTGTCCTGGGTGTTTCTGTCTTGTGATCGGGGCCCAGCTGCCACTGCATTCCTTCCGTGACACTTGGCCAGTGTGGGTGGGTGGCCATGAGTGGGCTGGGGGGATCTTATCGGAGGATATTCTATTTGGGGCCCAGAGAGAGCTTGCCGGCCCCAGGGACCCACTGCCTACCAGCTTGCTTCTCTGCAGGGAGAGAAGGCAGGTGGGCAGGGCACCCGAGGGAGGGAGTATCTAACTCACCCTGGGGAGGGGGGAGGAGGGGACGGGGCCTTTGCCAGGTATGAAGTAGTTGGGGAAAGAATGTCCAAGCCAGCTGATGCCTCCCACATTTCTATCTCCCGCCTGGCCCTCTCCCCTGAACTCTGGGCTTATAAATCCGCTCCCCAGACCAGTACTCCTGAGTTCCACCCCCAAAGCTACTCCTCCTAGCTCCTCAGCAACTCTGTCCTTTCTTAGCTCAGGCCAAAAGCCGTGACGACATCCTTGACTCCTCTATTTCTCTTACTGCTTATATCCAAAGCCTGGGCAAATTCTACTTGCCTTTGCTTCTGCACACCTGAGTGTGACTGTGTGACTGTGAGATGTCACCAAAGGCTCTGGCTAGGACCACAAGGGCACCGTGAGAAGGCCTCCTTCTCAGCTTCTCCCTCAAGACAGAAGAACCTGCAGTCACAGGGCAGGGGCAGCCTACGGGGACACTCACGGTCCTGAGAGGGGACAGAGGGCTGGTGACATCTTTTGTGAAGGCCTACACATGGGGCAGGGCCTAAAGTAGTGCCACCTCCACAGACTTCCTGAGAATGACCCCTCGGGCTGCTGTGCTTGGGCCAAGAGGACCACCTTCGCCAGACCTTGTTCTGGTGCCCTAAGCTGGGCAAGGCTGATGGCGGGCAGGCCCCCTTGGCCTCAGCCAACTAGCCGAAGCCTAGCCGGGTGCTAACAGAATGATGTCTGTCTCATTAAAGCCAAGTCCCACATTTCACTCCACCCCAGGATGGGAAGCAGGAGTGTCAGAGGGAGGAGGCATACAGCCCGGGTCCCCTGGCAGCCGCTGAAAGTTCAGAGCTGCCACCAGCTGCAATTAGTTGCTGCTGCCTTTAATTTCATGTCGAGAAGCCACGGGTGATGGAAAAAGAAATTGGTCCCATGGGCAGAACGCTTTTCCGATATGCATTTATTAGCAGAGCTTCTGAAAGTGTCACGAGCCGAATGTGAGGCAGCTGCCTCTGGAAGTGAGACCCACATGCGGGGTGAGAACAGTGGTTTGGAGATCAGGAGGAGAGACGCTTGGTAAAAGACTTCTGTTAGCAAGGGACTTCTCTCTTAAGGTTGGGAACACGGCTGCAACTCTATTCCTGCCCTGGCAGCCTCCTGACCTGTCCCTCCTTTCAAATCTAGCAGTGCTCTCAGAGGGCCCCTCCAAACAGCTGTTCTCCAAATCACGAGCGAGCCTGGGAATTTTGGTACAGGTGCACCTTGCTTCACACAACCGATGTTAATTACATTTGTTATAAATCAAGTGCCATTTTAAATGCACCACGATGGTTTGATATTTTAAGATGAATCTGCAGCAAACCATTTTCAAAGGCTTTCAGAGCCAGTTATACTCAAGTTCATGTCTCCTCTCCTGAAAGCAGCCTGGAAAACGTGGCTGGGACATTTTATGATTCACACCATCACAGACATTCACAAGTGGAAGGCAGCTCAGACATTTTCACTGTGGTTTCCAAATGCCACCTCCCAACCCTTTCAGCCATGGAGCTCCCTTTCCAAATGAAATTGTATCCAGAAGCTGAGTGAACAGGACAGGAGAGAGGGGCTGCAGATTCAGGTGAATCAAGGTGGAGAACTCAAAGCCCCTGCTGCCTAACATTTCATACAACTCCCTGTGTTCATAGGCTACTAGCACCTAGCACCCCTAGCACCCTAGTCCCTAGCACCCCACAGACTCCTCAGTTTGAAAGCATTGCTCTCAAAGGGCTATTAGCATTCTCTCTTATCTTCAGTTCTACCTCCAAGAGTCTAGATCCTCCCGCGGAAGCACAAATGTTTAGCACAGCTTCGTTTATGACAGCAATTTTTTAAAAAGCAAATTTAGCTCCCTGCCCTCTGCATGGTCGGTGGAAAATACAAGAAGAACCTAGACTTCTACCCTTGCTTGCCAGTAGTGAGGCACCCATCTCCCTCCGTTTGGGGTAGTACCAGTGGAGACCTAATAGAGAATTGGAATTCCCACCCTGGACCAGCAGTCACATGGTACCCCTTCCCTCGAGTCTTAATAGAGGCCAAGTTGGGGGACCTAGACTTCTATCTCTACCTGGTAGTAGTGCAACAGCATCCCTACATTTGCTGCTGGAGCAATCTCAGAAGAAGCCAGCTAAAATCAAAAGCTTAAATAGGATCCAGAATTTCACAACATAATACCCCAAATGTCCAGATTTCAATTGGAAATCACTTATTATATCAAGGACCAGGAAAACCTTAACTAGAAGGAAAGAAGACAATCCATACATGCCAATAACGAGATGAGAGATGATCTGACAAGGATTTTAGAGCAGCAAGCCTAAAAATGCTTCAGTGATTTATATTATAAATTATAAACACATTTGAAATGAATGAAAAATAGAAAAATCTAAGCAAAGAAATAAAGAAGTGCCAAGGGAAGGGGTGCCTGGGTGGCTCAGTTGGCTAAGTGTCCGATTCTTGATTTCAGCTTAGGTCATAGTTTCAGGGTCTTGAGATTGAGCCCCAGGTCAGGCTCCATGCTCAGTGGGGAGTCTGCTGAAAATTTTCTCCCTCTGCCCCTCCTCCTGCTTGTACATGCATGAACTCTCTCTCTTTCTCAAATAAGTAAAATTTTTAAAAAGTGCCAAATGGAAATGTTAAAACCAAGAAATCCAATAATCGAAATAAGAAACTCAGTGGAGATTGCAGAATGGAGAGGACAGAAGAATCAATCAATGAACTTGAAGATAGAAGAGTAGAAATGACACAATCTGAACAACAAAGGGATCATAGATGGAGGGAAAAAACCATGCAGAGCCTTAGGGTTCTGTGGGATTATAATAACAGCAGCAACGACAGCAACAAACAACAAAATCTCACATTTACGACATCGAGGTCCCAGAAGGAAAGGAGAAAGCAGGCTGGAATTAAAAAATACTTGAAGAAGAAATAGCTGAAAACTTCCCAAATTTGACAAAAGACTAAATATATCGATTCCAGAAGCTGATCAAGTCTTAAAAAGGATAAACTCAAAGAAATCTTAGTATAGACATATTATAGTGATACTTCTGAAAACTAAAAACTAAGGAAAAATCTTGAAAGCAGCAAGAGAGAAATTACACCTACTTATAGGAGAAAAACAATTCAAATGATAGTAGATTTCTTATTAAACCACCTCCCCACAAAAACAAACTAATACCCAAGGACACCAAAAAGAAGTGTCACTACATTTTCCAAGTGCTAAAAGGAAAAGGCTACAACCCAGAATTCTATATGTAGCAAAATATCCTTCAGGGATTAAGGGGAAATCAAGACACCTTAAGTGAAAAAAAATTCAGAAAATTTGTCACCAGAGACCTAAAGGAATGACTAGAGGAATTTCCCTAAACAGAAAGGAGATGGTAAAAGAAGGAATCTTGGAACAATAGGAACAAAGAAAGAA
Source organism: Enhydra lutris kenyoni (assembly GCF_002288905.1). Classification (NCBI taxonomy): domain Eukaryota; kingdom Metazoa; phylum Chordata; class Mammalia; order Carnivora; family Mustelidae; genus Enhydra; species Enhydra lutris. Next base: position 5,816,888 of record NW_019154113.1, on the reverse strand, counting down.
TAATGAAAATATAAGCAGATACAATACATTTTCTTTCCTCCCCTGAGTGTTCTAAATTGTGTTTGACAGTTAAAGCAAAAGTAATAACACTGTCTGATGCAGTTCTACATGGATATAGAGAACATATGTAAGAAAATTATATTATGAACAGGGAGTGGTAAAGAATAGAAAGGAAAGTACAGTTTCTAAACTTCCTCCTAACTGGTAAGATGTCAACACCAGTAGACTATGATAAGTAAGATAGATACAATGTAATAACTAAAGGAACCACTAAAACAGCTACACAAAGAGATTGACAAAAATACTGCAGATAAATCAAAATGGGATTCTAAAAAAATGTCCAAGTACCCACTGGAAGACAGAAAGAAGACAATAAATAAAAACCAGAGACAGCAAATAGAAAACAAAAATTAAATGACAGTCAAGACCTTGCTGGTCAATAATTACATTAAATGTAAATGTTCTAAATGCACCAATTATAAGACAGAGATTAGCAGAGTGGATTTGACCAATTGACCAGACTATACGCTGTCTACAAGAAGCTCACTTCAACTATAATGAGTTAAGTAGGTTGAAAGTAGAAAGATAGAAAAAGACACTGTTGTGCAAACATTACTTAAAAGAAAGCAATTAATACCAATTGCTGTGGGCCCTATAAATAACAGGAACTCTTGTTCATTGTGGGAATGCAAAATGGTATAGCCAGTTTGGAAGACATGCAGTTTCTTACAAGGCTAAACATGGTTTTACCATACAATCCACAATAATGCTCCTAGTTATTTACCCATAGATTTGAGAATCTATGTCTATACAAAAGCATGCATGTGGATGTTGATAGCAGTTTTATTCATAATTGGCAAAAACTGGAAGCAATCATCGTGTCTTCAATAGGTGAATAGATAAGCCTTGGTACATCCAGACAATGGAGTACTATTCCGTGATACAAGAAATTTGTTGTAAATCCACAAAAAAATTGGATGAATCCAAAATGCACATTGCTAATTGAAATAAGTCAATTTGAAAAACTGTAATTTCATATATATGACTTCTGGAAATGGCAAAATTGTAGATACAGTAAACAGATTGCTGATTGCTGGGGTTTTGAGTGGGAGGAGGGTTGAATAGGTGAAGAACAGGGTATTATTTTTAAGGCTAAGAAAATATTCTGTAGAAAACTGTAATGGTGGATTTCTGACACTGCATTTATCAAAATACATTGAACTTTACAGCACAGAGTGATCTTTAATGTATGCAAATTTTTGAAAATCATTTAGGAGGTCAAGAGATCCCAGGATGGAAGGCAGAATGTGACAAAACATTGTAATTCTATTACAAATGCACAAAACAGCATCTCTGAAGGGGATGAGGGAGAAGGCGCTGACCTAAGTCAGTTTGGGAGTGACTGGAAATTGTATCACCAAAAGCAGTAAGAACTGTATACAAGCACTGTACTTTCATTGATCAAGTTGTTTCCCACAGCGGTATGGGTTAAACAGTCTAAAACAAATATACATGAATACTAGAACTGAACAAGTAAGTGAATAAATAGGTGGATGTTGGAATTCAAGTTTCTCACTGATGGAATGGGACATTACAGACAAGCAAAGGGAGAAGGCTAGCATGATCCATGGGGTGATAAATTAGAGTTAGAAATACCGGTGTGAAATCATGTTTAACTTAATATAAATACAGATGCACAAATAGAACTATTTATAGAGATGTGTGTGTATACACACAGATTAGTATAAATAAGTTACAGGGATGAAAAGTAGAACATAGGGAATACAGTTGATAATATTGTCATAAAGTTGTATGGTGACGGATGGTAACTACGCTTATCGTGGTGAACATTGCATATGTTTTAAATTACCAGTTCACTATGTTGTCCCCCTGAAACTAATACAACATTGTATATTGACTATACTTCAATTTAAAAAAAAAACAAACCCGGTTTTATACACACACAGACTTCCCTATTCTCTCAGCCAAGAGAGCCCAGAAGCATTGACATCCTGGGAGCACACCTAGTGCCCAGATCTTGGCTTCTAATACCATTCTCCAGTGAAAGGAAAAAGAGTTCCCTGGAGGAATAGCCAATTTTACAACTGGGCAGGGAATATACTAGGTGATCCTTACTTTCTGTAAGGCCAGAAAGTAAGGAAGTACTGAACACCAAATTAACAGAAAATAAAACACAATGATGGGAGTATGGCAAAGGTACACAAGAGGCAACTGAAAGGGCTCCCAAGAATTAAGCTGGAACAATTTGAGCAACAAAGTAAATTAGTCTTATATTATAACCCAGAATCTAAAATAAATATCCTTGAGACCATACAGCTATAATAAGAATTGAGTACAGGACATCTGGGTGGCTCAGTCAGTTAAGCTTCTGATTCTTGATTTTCGGCTCAGGTCATGATCTCAGGGTCATGAGTCCCATATTGGGCTCTGCACTGAGCACAGAGCCAGCTTAAGAGTCTCTCTCTCCCTCTCTCTCTGCCCCTCCTTCCCTTTCTCACTGTCTCTCTCTCTCTCTCTCTTAAAAAAAATTGAATAAATAAACAGAGAATATAAAGAAACATCCCAAGCAGAAAAATTCTAAATAATTTGGAGATAACTCGGTCCTCGAGGAGGTGGAACATAAATTTCCACTCCTTAGCTGTGTACTGTGCATAGTGATTTCCTTTTCAAAGAGGACAGCATGGAAAGGGAGTACCTGACAAACATGATCTCAGCCAGGTGATCAAGGTTAACATCAATGACAAATCATGTTGATAGTATGTACCATTTATATGGTATGATTAGAATAGTACTTTATCTTCAAGGTCTTCCTCCCCAAACTCATAATCCTAGTCTAATTATGAGAAAAGCATCAGACAAATCTCAATTAAGGGACATTCTATAGTATATCTTACTGGTACTCCTCAAAACTGTCAAGGTCACTAAAAACAACAAAGGTCTGAGAAATTGTCACATCTAAGAGAATCCTAAGGAGACATTATGACTAAATGTAATGTGGTAACCTGAATGGAAAATGCCAGACAGGAAAAAGACATTCACTAAAAACTAAGGAAATCTGAATTAAGTATGGACTTTAGTTAATAATAATGTATCAATGTAGGTTCGTTTACTTGTGACAATTATACTACACTAATTTAAGATGTTAATAAGGAAAACTGGGCATGGGATATATGGAAATATTCACAACTCTTTTGTGACTCTAAATCTATCAAAAAATCAAAAGTTCATTTTTAAAAAGAAAGCAGGAGTGGTTGTCTTAATATCAGATAAAGTATACATCAGAGTGAAGGAATTTACCAGGCATAGAGAAGGACATTACATAGGGATAAAAAGGTAAATCCCCCAAGAATACACAATAATCCTAAATGTTTCTGCACCAAACAACAGAGCTACAAAAATGTGAAGCAAAAACTGAGAGAAGTGACTGGAAAACAGACAAATTCATAATAATAGTTGGAGATTTTTGCACTCTTCTCTCAAGAATTGATAGCACAACTGGAATTCAGCAGCATAGGAAAGCACAACATTATTGACTGAGAGGATCTCATGGATACTTCTAAAGCATTTAATTCCACAAAGAGCAGAATATACATTATTATCAATAGTCCATGAAACAGATGGTTTATATCCAGGTCATAAAATAAACCTCAATAGAACTAAAAGAATTGAACCTACACAGAATGTGTATTCTAGCCACAATGGGATCAAACTATGAATCAATAGTTTGATAATAGAAAGATAACAAGAAAATCTCCAGATATTCGAAAACTAAACCCACACTTTTAAATTATCCATGGGTCAAACAAGAAATATCAAGGAAAAAAATTTTAAATATATTGAAGTAAATAAAAATGAAAATATAATATGTCAAAATTCATGGTATACAGCTAAGGCAGTGCTCAGAGGAAAATATATAGCATTAAATGCTATATTAGATGAAAGGATAAGTCTCAAATCAATAATCCAAGGTCCTATCTCAAAGACTAATAAAAAGAGTAACAAAAATAAACCAAAGTGAGAAGAAAAGAAATTATTAGGTTATGAGCATAAATCAATGGCATTGAAAAGAGAAAAATGAGAGAAACTCGATGAAACCCAAAAGCTGATTCTTTGAAAAGATCAATAATTGACAAGTTTCTAGCAAGACTGACAAAGGAAAAAAAGATACAAATTAATAATATCAAGAACAAGATGGGAAATATCACTATGAAAGGGAAATAAACACTATAGACGTCAGAAGGATAATAATGGGATAGCATGAACAATTCCAAAGATATAAATTTGACAACTTAGAGAAGTGGACCAATTTCTTGAAAAGCAAAAATGACCACAACTCATCCATATGTGAAATAGATCATTTGAATAGTCCTGTAACTATTAAGAAAAAGAAATTTTAAAATGCCTCAAAAAGGGATTTCCAGACTAAGATAGTTCCACCACAGAAGTCAAACCCTTAAAGAATTAACACCATTTCTACACAATCTCTTCCAGAAAACAAAAGAAGAGGGAACACTTCTGAATTCATTTTCATAAAATGAAAGTAGTATGAAGATACTATTACTCTGATACCAACACCAGACAAAAACAGTATAAAAAAAATAAAACTACAAAACTAAGGTCACTCATGAATACAGTTGCAAAACTTTAGCATATGGAATTCAGCAATTTAGGAAAAGAATTATACACCATGATCAAATGTATGTCCCAGATATGCAAGGCTGATTCAGTATTCAACTATCAATCAATGTAGTTCACCATGTTGTAAGCTAAAGAAGAAAAATCATATGATTATATTAATGGACTGAGAAGACACATTAAACAAAACACAATACCCACTCATAATTTGATTAAAAAAAAAAAAAAGAACCCTCTCAGCAAGCTAGGAATAAAATTCAGTTTATTTTTTTTAGATTTATTTATTTATTTTAGAGAGAGAAAAAGAAAGAGAAAGAGAGAGAGAGCAAGCAGGGGGAGGAGCAGAAGGAGAGGAAGAGAGAGTTTTAAGCAGACTCCTCTCTGAGCGGGAAGCCCGACGTGGGGCTCGATCTCATGAACCTGAGATCATGACCTGAGCTGAAATCAAGAGTCAGAGGCTCAACCTACTAAGCCACTCAGGCACTCCCCTCCCTCAGTTTAATAAAAAGCACCTACAGAATACCTATAGCTGATACTATACTTAACCCACAACTGAATACTGGGGATAAAGCAAAGATGTCCACTCTTATCACTCTTAATGTAACATAATACTAGAACTTCTATCCACTGCAATAAGGCAAGAAAAGGAAATAAAAGGCATACAATTTATAACGAAAGAAATAAAAGTGTCTGCAATCTAAGAATATTAAAAGTGACACAGCTTAATTGCACACAAAAAATAAAAATGTACTTATTTATAAATGACATAGAAAATCCCAAGGAATCTACAAAAAACCTTTTAGAGCTAATAAGTGAGTTCAGAGAGGTTGCAGGATCCAAGATAATCATACAAAAATCAAATGTATTTCTATATACCAGCAGCATTAGCAACTAAAAATACAGCACAATTTACAATTGCTCAGAAAAATGAAATCCTTCTATGCAGATTTAACAAAGCATAAAGACTTACAGACTGAAAATGATAAAACTCTGATGAAGAAACCAAAGATCTAAAAAAAAAATAAAATAAAAATGGAGAAACAGACCAGATTTTATGGGTTGAAAAATTCAACATAGTAAAGACATCAGCTCTCCCCCATTTTAAACACAGATTCAATACATGCTTATCAAAAAACCCCTACAAAGATTTTTTTTGTAGGTACTGACAAAATTATTCTAAAATGTATATGAAAAGCAAATGAACTTCTAAGAATAGCTTTTGAATTTTGAATTTTGAAAAGAAAAGAGTAAATTATGAAAAAGAAGAGTAACCAAGACTGTGCAATACTGGCAGAGAAATAGACAAATAGATGAACAGAACAGAACAGAGAACCCAGAAATAGACTCACACAAAAATGTCCAACTGATTTTTAACAAAGATGTGAGAGCGAATCAATGGAGGAAGGGTAGCCTTTTCAACAAACGGCGCTGGGGCAGTTGAGCATGTATAGGCAAAAAGTGAACTTGGACCCAAACTTCACGCCTAATTCAAAACTGATCATGGACTTCATGTAAAATGTAAAACCCTAAATCTTTTAGGAAAAAAATAGGAGGAAATCTTCGGGGTTTAGGGTGAAGCCACAAGTTCCTAAGCTTGACACCAAAAGCACAATCTATAAAGGAAAAAACTGGTAAATGGGATTTTGTCAAAATTTAAAATTCTGCTCTATACTGTATGCTCTTAAGAGAAAAGACCAGCTAGAGACTGGGCGAAAATATCTGGAAACTACATATCTGACCAAGAATCGGCATCTAGAAGAACATACAAAGAACTCTCAAAACTTAACGGTAGAACAAAGGAAAACAAAAGCCAATTAGAAAATGATATGAAGAGACCTTGCACCAAAGATGCTTGACATCGTTAGGCGTCAGGGAAATGCGAAGAAAACCACACTGAGGTATCACTACTTACCTGTTAGAATGACTGAAATAAACAACAGCAACAGCACTGTTAATAAATGAAACGTTAATAGGGAAATTGGATCACGGCTCTGGAATTCAGTTTGGTGGTTTCTTATAGAACAAAACGTGCAGGGACGCCTGGGTGGCTCAGTGGGTTAAGCTGCTGCCTTCGGCTCGGGTCATGATCCTAGGGTTCTGGGATCGAGTCCCGTATCGGGCTCCTTGCTCAGCAGGGAGCCTGCCTCTCTCTCCGCCTCTGCCTGCCTCTCTGCCTGCTTGTGTGCTTTCTCTCTCTCTCTTTCTGACAAATAAATAAATAAAATCTTAAAAAAAAAAAAAAAAAGAACAAAACGTGTAGTTACTACACGACTCCCTATTTGCAGTTTTGGGGCATTTATCCTAGAGAAATTAAATCGCTATTTCCACAAAAACCTGGACACAAATGTTTGTAACAGCATCATTGGTAATATCTCCAGACTGTAAGCAAGTGGCTGCCCTTGGACCATGAATGATTAAACAAACTGGCAGATCCGTCCTGGGGAGCAGTACTCAGCCGTAAAAAAGAACGAAATACTGATACTTCCAACAAGCAGCGTGAATGTTCAGAGAAAGATGCTAAGTGGAAAAAAACCAATCTCAAACGAGCTCCCATTTATATAGTAAAATTGTAGAAATAGAAGCTCGGTGCATGATTGCCAGAGATAAAGGGCGAGGGACGCAGAGAGTCGGGGTGAGGATGTGAGGGAAGTAGGTAGGGCTAAAAGAGGACGACAGGAAGATCCCTTGTGGTGATGGAAATCTTCAGCATCTTGATCATTGCTACCAGTGACAATATCCCGGTGGTGACATTGTGCTGAGTTTTGAAAGGCGCCATTGGGGAGAAACTGTGTGAGGTGTGCATGGGATTTCTCTGTGGTATTTCTACAACTACACATGAATCTAAAATTATCACAAAACAAAAACTTCAATAATAAAAAAAATTTTAAGGGAAATAGTTAAAATGTCTACTGTGAAGAGCCTAGCTAAAAGGACTCTGGGTCATTTCTATGCTGCGAGGTAAGCATCAAATGAAGGAGCATCAGATCCGTTGGGTGACAACAGCAAGGCACAGAATATGTATACGGGATTCTTTTTTGGACAAAACACGATAAAATTTAAACTTTTCATAAACGCATAGAAAAGGTGTGGGCAGATGCATCGTAAAGCATTCACAGAGATTGCTTGCAGGGAAAAGCATGGGTTGGGAGACACGCTTTCACTTTTGACAACAAACTTATGCGAAACAAACAAGACTTCATTTTGTAGATTAAGACACTGACGTTTCTCAGAGGTGAAAGCAGTGGCCAAGGTCACCGAGCTGGAAAGAGCTTCAGGGCTTGGCTCTGAACTCAGACCTTCTGACTCAAACCCAGAGAGGCTGAGGCAGGAAATCGGCAGGATGGTTCCTCCAGGCGCGCTGCTGTGCACTGGACTGTCCCCAGATAAGGAGGTCTCCGGAGAGGAAGAGCCTGGGACAAAGAAGATCTGCGCGGATGTGGAGAACAGGAAATGGCGCCAGCTGGGGTTTTCCCAGCCTCCCGAGGCAAGCAGCACCGGGAACCCAGCAGAAGGGCAGGCGGGCCGGGAGCGTGGACCTCGGGAGCCGCCCAGCCGCTGTGTCCGGCTCTGTGCACGGTGCTGGGCAGCCGCAGTCCCCACTCTCCAGGATCTCACCATCCAGGCAGGAGGCCCTCTGCATTCAGGTCACCGGGGTGGAATGAGATCCTGAAATCACAGCTGCTGGAGGCCCCGGGGAACCTCAGAGGAAAGGCCACGTTTGACTGGGTCCCTGAAAAGACATGAGCAAGAGTGAGCTGTGTAGAGAGGAAAAGAAGTGGCTTTCCAAGTGGGAAAGCATGAGCGTAGATCGAGGCATGCAGGGAGAGGGTCCACCTGGGGCTGAAACCAGAAGTGGGAGCATGCCGCCTGCAGCAGGCTTGGGGTCCCATGTTGACCTTCTCTTATTCTGCAGGTGGGTTGGGAGCCATGGGAGGTTTGTGAGCAGGAGGGTCACAAGGTCATTGTGTGTTTCTGGAAGTGAGTCTGGCAGCTGGGTGGAGGGGAAGGGGTAGAGGCACCGGGAGGGCCTGTGCTGTAGCTGCTAAGGAGCCCTTGTGATGTGGTAGAGGCCAGGGAATCAGAAAGACAGGAGTGGTTTTGAGAAATTCATTTGAAATATATCTGGAAAATACTTTGCAGGCTGTATAAACAGGACTGGGTATGAGGAACCTGTGTTGATATTTGGTTACCCAGCAGCCATGTCCCCCGTCTCTGTTCACAGAGCCATGATTTCCTTTGTGACATCCTGGAGAGTTTCTCAGCCAAGGGCCCTCCTACAACCCAGGCTCCGCCATCTTTAAGTCATGTCCTAAGGATTTGACTCTTGACTGGGGGAGCAGATGTGAATGGCCCCCTCCAAAGGGCCTTGATGATGGGTGGGCTGTGGCCGTGTTGGAGACAGGATGGAATCCCTTGGTTTTCAGTTCAAACCACTCTGAGAAGGTTCTTTAGAAATTCTCCTGGGTCTTGTGGGCTTCTTTCTTCATTCTTTCTATGTGGTCTGATTTCTGCTAGGTTTTTGAATCCTCTATTAACGCTGACTCATTCGCTCGACACACATAACTCAAAAGTTAAAGAGTTGGGGCGCCTGGGTGGCTCAGTGGGTTAAAGACTCTCCCTTCAGCTCAGGTCATGATCTCGGGGTCCTGGGATCGAGCCCCACATCAGGCTCTCGGCTCAGCGGGGAGTCCGCTTCTCCTTCTCTCTCTGCCTGCCTCTCTGCCTACTTGTGGTCTCTCTCTCTGTCAAATAAATAAGTAAAATCTTAAAAAAAAAAAAAAAAGTTCAAGAGTTGCCGTGGCCCAGTCTCTCAGACTCTGTCTCTGATGGTGGTTTCAAGGGAATGTTGTATCCATTCCACTCTTGACTACAAATGAATGAACCTATTTAAATATTTATGACAGCCAATTATCCCAGGTACCTGAGCACACCTGAGTGGTAATGCCTCAGTCAACTTGTAGATGGTACTAGTTGCCACTAGGACTTGGACTGAAAGTTGCTCTGGTGAGGAAGGGACAGGAAGAGCAACAATGTTGCCTTTGAAAGAGCTCTGGTGCTGGGGAGGGGATTTAAGGGGGCTGAGGTGTATCGAATACCTTCCTTGTGCCTAGAATTGAGCTAAGTGAACTAAAGGTCTCCCATAGATGATCTCAAGTTCTCACAACTACCCTGAGGGAGACAGGTCACTATCTGGTTTTACAGATAAGAAGCCCAAGGTTTAGAAAGGTCAGAATTAGTAAGTGGCTGAGTGTGGGTAAGAAACCAGCACATCTGATATCAAAGGATGTACTTTCTACCCCCCACACAGATCCCCCATGCAAAGGAGGATTCGAGAGGAGAAAAGGCCATCTCGGGGTTCCAATTCCTGCTGCCCAGCCCAGGCACGGATGTCTAAAGCCCATCTGGGACAACCGAGCTTTTGCAGTGTACAAGAAAATGGTCGGGCTGAAGAAAGCCACTCCCAGATGCCTTCCTAAAGCAAGTTGTAATAAAAAGAAGGGGAGAAAGTGTGAGAGAGCCAGGCCTCCTGACTGCCAGGGTTCTGTCAAGCTGTTCCTGGCATCAAGAAATTCTGGCGGTGCCATTTTGATCTCAGGAACAGGACATATCCTTTTTCAGAGTGTCTGACCTGCTCACAATGTCTGTTCTCTGAGTGCTGAGCCTTTCCAGCCACCCTCCCACGAAGCCGTATCTAGAAACACAACTCTGTCCCAGGCCCCCAGAGGGCTGGATCAGGCATGAACACTTAAATCAGGCTGTACCGATTGGTGCTTGGTGACAGAGGCTGGAGAGAGGAAACTCAGAGGCTCTGCAAAGACCATCTTCCATCCAACCACATGTGACACAGAAGAACAGAGGCAGCCTGTGACAGAGACAGACAGGAAATCGTTTCCTGCGTTCTTGGCATCCTCCAGGCTTGGTTCCTACCTCTCCAGAGGCCCAATTGTTTGATTTCACCTTTGATTCCAAGGAAGCACCCAATTTCCTGCTAATAAATTTCATGGACTTGTTTGGAAGTTGACTTCTGTCACTTTTGACAGAAAGTGTCCTGACAGTCCCAGCTGAGGAGGATGTATTCTTTTGAAATGCTAGACTTCTACTCCTCCAGGATCCTCCCCAAGGATGTCAGAGGGGCTAGGGAGAGAGGGGACCAGCCCAGCTGGGGCTGAACTCTTCATTCTGACATTAGGTGAAGAGAAACAGTTAAACTCCAAGGACATTTATCACAATAATTAAGCCCTATCAAAATTAAGCAGGCATCACTCTCCCTATGATAACTGAACCTTTCAATGTCAACTCCAAGGACTCATACACAGCTTCTGGATGTAATTCATCTGTCGAGACTGTTCTGTATTAACCTACTAATCTATGTATGGCTAATGACTCAGGACTGCATGTTGACCTTGACTTCCCTCACAGGTTTTCATCATAGCTGCCTTTGCAAATAAAAAGCAGGGATAGCAGGTGAGTGGCTTGCCGTAACATTTTTTTCTCTTCACAACTGAAGTATACAAAGCATTCTGTTTCATCTTTTGCCTCAAAATTCCACAACCCTTCCTTGGATCTTTCCCCCAACTCAGGGAACCCATAGTCCCTGGTGCCAGCTTTCCCAAGCCCTCCACTGGGACAGGGACACACATTGCTTTCCTTCTTCTGTTGCTGACTCCCCAAGACCCAGTCATTTGTAGCACCATATGCCCAACATGAGAACAGGCTCCCCGCAGGAGCTCTGACTCCCCAGTATTGTCAGACTTTGCTGGGGAAGCCAGTGGTGGCGAAATAGAGTAGGGGATGGGAGGGCGGGGGAGGGACCAAGCTGGTCTGTGTCACCCTCTCTGGACCACTTTTGCAGAGGAGTGATCGAGGGGGCCATGCACTGCTGCTGCAGCAAGGAGCCTTCCCCTTTCCCTGTTTGTTCCCCAGGGTGGTCACGGTACATATGGTCCCCAGTAGCTGCGTTTTCCAGGGTTGGAGATCAAGGTACCAGTGCTGCTCGTGCTGCGACCAGAGGCCCGAGGACCACCCCGGGTTCCGTGTGTGTAACCTCAAAGCAAAGACTTCGCCTTTTATCGGAAGCCCCATGCAAATCACAAGCCTCCAAAGGCATTTATTAAGTCCCTGTTTCTTCTTTGTCTACTTCGATGCTAGACCAAAGAGCTTACATTTTTAAATTTCACGGACTGATTTATACCCTACCCATTTCCAAAACGGATGACAATAAAACCACAGGTACAGGATAGCCAGGAACACTGACTCAACAAAGGAGGGGAACAAAAGCAGAGAATTATGCCCAGCCTCAGCCTTTCAGGAAGGAAAAAATCTAAGATTTCATTCTCTGGGTGTCTTTAAACTTCCCCAAGATGTAAGGGCGACTTTCATTTATTTCTGGAAAGCTCCTCCATCCCCCATTGGAAAGGTGCCCTCCCCTTTGTGGCTCCACTCCGAGGGCCCATTCCCACTTGGAGGAGTTGTTGTGTTGCAGGATGGCAGGCTGCTGCGGCCGAGGCCGAGGTGGGTTTGCTGCCCCTGTCACTTGTCACTTGGCAGTCTTCTGCGTGGCCGGCAGCCTCTGCCCTGTGGGCTGCAGCCCAGGACGCCTGGGTAGGATCGCACTTCTCAGCTGAGTCTCATGGCCTGCTTTGCTGTACATTCGCATCTCCCTAATGGAAATCAAGGGTGAAAGAAGGAGAGGGAGCATCCCCTCCCCACAATGGTGGTTCACTTTGCCCAGTACCACGGACCCCAAGATGAACACAGCAATCTGTCTGCCTTCGAGGGAGGCAGGCAGAGACCCAAATAGGGTCCGGAAGTGAAAGGGGAAGGGGAAGGCGGTGGAAAGCGCTGAGTGTGGGCTTTGCAATGAGCCCACCCACCATGTGCAGAGTTCCTGCAGGAGCCCGGAGCCCAGGGACATCCGGTGGACAGGGGCACTGTGCGGGCATCGCCCACTTGGGCAGAGAGGCCACAGCGGCGGGGCGGGGGGGGGACCTTGTGGAAACTGCACTCCCTTCTGTTGACTCTCCCGGAACCTTCAAAACAGGACACATGACTCTCTCTTGTGTCAGTCGATAGAGCCTAACAAGATCCAAGATCCCGGAGAGGCCCACCCAACACCATGGCTGCGTCCTTTGGTTCCATGGCGGTTGCCTGAAGGCAGGTGCATGGAACACAGGGTTCGAACTTTAGTTCTGCCGCCTGCTTCCTGGCTTCAGTGTCTTCCGACCTCCTTGGGTCCCCTTTTTCTTTACTTATTGGATGGGGATAAACAATAGCAGCTACCCAGGATCTTGGGAAAATAAATTAAGTTAAAAATACATGAAATAAGTCCCGTATATGTATGTACACACACACACACACACACACACACACACACACACACAGTGAGCTCTGCATCTCCTCCCTGCAGAGCCCGGAGGGCTCTCTGCCTGGGGCGTGACTCAGGTTCTTACAGGAGGTCAGCTGCCCTGGGCCGGCTTCTCTCCTCGCTTCCCCACCCCACCCCTGCCTGGCAGCCGCTGAGGCCAACTGGGATGGGCCAAAGTTCTGGCAGCTGGCCCTGGACGGGAACTTGGAGGCCTGACCACGAGCAGGGTGCTCCCTGTGTGGGCCCCAGACCTGGAATGCCTGCTTGTGAAACCCTAGCCAGCTGACCTTTGGGGCTGGGTGTGAAGCGGAGCCTGCCTGGGTCTGGGAGGCCGGGCATGGAGGTGGCATGGCGGGATCCGATGGGCGCCCTCGCCGCAGTGTGGCCGTGTCCCCTTTACCCCAGCCTTTAAGCTAAGCTGCCTTCCTCCCAGCCCTTTTTTCCTTCCCTGCAACATCTTCGGTCCCAAGCATATCGCCATGCTCACAGCCAGAGGGAGAATAACCATAGTGCCCCAGGACCAAGGACGTTTACTGAGCTCCCAAGGTGTGTCACACAGGCCTTCTCTTGCCTCATGCTCACGCTCTCCGGGTCCCTCCTGCGCCACAGCCAGCACCTTCTCGGGCTCCCCGGCTGGACCCCCTCCTCTTTCAGCTGTACCTAGCCCAACACAGCAGAGCCTGCCCAGGGCACCCAGGGCAGCCCAGGGCTGTCTCTGTTCTGTTTCGTCCTTACCACCCCCTGAAGGGTGACATAAGCACGTGCTTGTGTTTATGCAATGTCTAGAATATGAGGGCCCAGGGGGCAGGCTGGGCCCGACAGAGAGGGAGTGCTCAGAAAACAGGCATTAAATGAATGAATGGATGAAGACACAGGCTCAGAGAGGGTGAGTCATTTGTCCAATGCCACAGAGCGGGACAGTGGTGGAAGGCGGGCTTAAACTTCCTTGTCTCTGAGTCCTGGAGACCCCAGGGTCTGAGCTGTCATCCCCCCACCTCTCTGCTCTCCAGATGCCCCCTTCCCTTGTCCTTCACACCTCCAGAGGGAATGCCTTAGCTCTGCTATCGACGATACCCGCTCTCCCGCACCCCTACTCAGGTAGCTTCACCCAGGGGTACCCTTGTGGGCTGCGAGGTGCCACCGGCCCAACTGGTGGCCTTTCCTAAGCAGACAAACCTGCCGAAGAAGAAAATGACCACGTCATCCCCAAGCAGGGAGGGCTTGAGCAGGAACACGAGAGAGCCTCCTCCCGCTGGTTCCTTCCAAAACCCAGGAAGCCCAGGCGTTGGCAGCCTTTCGAAGACAGGCGAGACACAGCTGTACCTGTCTTGCGGACTTGGAATCTAGGTCATTCTGCTGCCTCCTTTCCTCCTCTGGAAGATGAACAGAGTTTCTCTCTAGGGTCTCGGAATGAGAGAGAGGACCCCGGGGCAGGAGGAGGAGATGTCTTAGCAGAACCCATACCCTGCCTGCCGCTGTCAGGAACCTGTCATTTTGGAGCCAATCTAATTTCTGAGATGCAAATAGATTTAGCCTTAAAAAAAAAAAAAAAAAAAAAAGAAACTTGGAAAAGGTACAAAGTGCGCCTCACACCCTTGTGCTGAGGCGTGTTTGGGGCTTCATTAATCATCTCAGACAACAGCGATTTAATCGGAGGGCGAGCCGGGCTGGAGAGTGCCCGCATCTCTCCCGGAGAGGGGAGCTGGGAGCAGCGGGCGCTGGCCGAGGGCCTGGCCTCCCGGAGCCAGGCACTTGCGCTCTGCTCTGGTCTGAGTCACGCAGGAGATGAAATTACAGAGGTCCCTGCACATGATGAATCAGAAAGCAGGATCAAGCCAAATATTTGGACAAGCCCTGCCCCGCGTGGAGCAGGAGGGAGACTTTGCAGCCACCCAGCAGCCTGCCCAGGGATGGTTTCTGACAAAGTGCCACTGTGGGGCAGGAAGTCGCTCTGATCCCTAAAAGCAACCCCCCCCACCACACACACCCTGTGGGATGGCGCTGAGGAAAGGGCTCAAGAGCATCCCAGGGCCTGAAGCGGTGATTCACCCTCACTCTTGGAAGAGGGGGTTCATCAGGGTGGCAGCGTGCCCGGGTTGGGGGGGGGCGTGGGAGGGGGGAGGAGATGGTACACTTTGAGTCACCCCGTCCGCCTTCTTTCTCCAAGGACTCATCAGGATGGAAGGCGATGAATGTTTCTTGTGCCAGCCAGGAAGGGAGAGGCCACGTGGCCCTCCCACCACTCCTGCCCGCGCCCTGGTGGGGGCCACAGGCAGACAGCGGTGGCCGCAAATGGGGAAGGAAGTGAAGCCCTGTGCCCCAATGCTACCCTTTGTAGTTTTTCAGGGCTTTTCGGAATAATAAAGCCAGTAATAATGATGCTGCCTTAGGTGTATCGGGCATCTTTTTATCTTTTCGATAATTTTTGAAAGAGTTCAGAATTGGGGAGGGGGGTGTATTTTAAGCTCCCTTCTCCTCTTTGCAGGGAAGCTTCCAGGAAGCCCACTCGGATTCCTACAAGCAAACAGCTCGTGTTGGTGAACAGCGGTCACAGTTCCCCCATGCTGCGGGCTGACTTGGTGCTCGGCTGACTCAGGGCTCGGCCTCAGCTCGATACTACCTTTGAGAATGTACTGACTGAACCTCTTGAGAACCCCTACGAGGGGAACATTAGTATTTTCCCATTTTGCAGGTGAAGAAACAGCCTTAGGGAGCTTATAGAACTTACCCAGGACCATGAGGCTAAGACGTTGCTTGGCCAGAATTAAACCCGGGCAATCCAAGGTCCAGATGACAATCGACCTCCTGGCAGCTCTCCGTGTACAAAGCCATGAGCACCATGACCGTGGGAACAGGCACGAGCGGCACCCACAGTTCGAGCCCTCAACTCAGTGATCAGACCTCGGAAAACCCCGACTTTATGGCTGCCTTTGGGAGTCTGGGTTGCCCCCACGCTTGAGGAAGGCCGAGCCCAGCGGGCTTCCTCAGGGTCCAGACAGATCTCACGGGTTAATCAGAGTCTAGCCTACATGGGCCGGCCTGCTTCCTCGGAGACAAGACTCAGCAAAGACCTTCCTACCCAGACACCCTCCGAGACAGCAAAGCTGCTGAGCCGGCTTCGGGGAGTGGAGTAAGGCCTGCATTTCGGAGTCACAGAACCCCGGCTCTGGCCCTCACGGGCTGTGAGACCATTTCCAGTCTCTTTGTTGTGTAAAACCTCAAACCTTGTTGGCGGAAGAGTCCTATTTTATGATGCTCGAAGGTTCTCTGGGTTGAGAATTCAGGGATAGGGAATGATCCATTTACTGGGTCACGTCAGGGGCCTCATCAGGACACAGGTGGGCAGGGGTTCACTAGTAAGTCTGTAGCTAGGGGTGACAGCGGGGATCATCTGGAGACATCTTTGCTCATGTGTCCCACATTCTGACTCTCAGCTGGGACCTCAAGGGGGGCTGTCACCAGAATACAGAAACGGGGCCTCTCCATGTGACCTGGGTTTCCTCACAGCATGGTAGCCTCAGGAAAGTCGGGGTTCTCATATAAAAGTTGTTTTCGTTTGCAAGGTCGGACATAACAAAGTCCCACAGACTGGGTGGCTTAATACAACAAAAATGTATTGTCTCACAGCTCTGGAGGCTGGAAGTCCAACATCGAGGGGCCCCTTCTACGGGCCCTGAGGGAAGGATCTGCTCCAGGGCTCTCCTTGGCTTGAAAATGGTCTTCTTCTCCCCATATCTTCACATCATCTTCTCTTTATGAACGTCTCCGTGTCTGAATTTTTCCCCTTTACAAGGACGCTATTCAAATTGGATTAGGGCCCATTTTACTGACTTCATTTTAACCTGATTACCTCTGGAAAGCCACAATTTCCAAAGAAGGTCACATCCTGAGGTAATGAGGGCTAGCACTCCAACATATGAATCTGGGGGGTAGACACAATTCAATCCATCACAACAACTCAAGGCTCCAAAAACAAGTGTTCCCAAGGGAACCAGGCAGACACCCACGCGGTCTTTTCTGAGTGTCCTTGGAAGTTGAGCTTCACGCTACTAGCCACAAGCAAGTCACTAAGGTGAACTTAGGTTTAAGGGGAGGGAATAGAGACCCTACTTGACCATCCTTGGCTGGAGGAAGGTCAAAGGATTTGCGGACTTTTTGTTTGTGTGTTTGCAACAGACATTATTTCTATTCCCCTTTTATAGGCAGAGGAAGTATATTTTAGAGCCAAGAAGTGTCTCACCCAGGGTCAATCCGAGGGTACAGGGCCAGTGTTGGATCCCGGTGTGGATGAATTCTAAAACTTCCCCAGTGTCCTTACACAAGTTACTCAACCTCTGTAAGCCTTGATTGTTCCATCTGTGAAATGGTGATAATGATCCCCAATAACGTTATTTCAAGGATTAAATGAGGTAAGTTAAGTACACTGGTTGGCACATTGTAGGAGCTCAATGGATGGTGGTTTCTCCCCACCCACCCCTTCTCTCCCTCCTCCCCACTCTCCTCCCCTTCCCCAACCCCCTCCTCCCCCTCCTTCCCCTCTTCTGCTTCCCCCTCACACCAGCTAGCAGGGGACTGAATGCAGATTTGAACCCATGCTCCCATGCCTCAGACTTCTATGCTACCCCACGTCTGACCAACTGTAAGCTTTTTCCAGCTATAAAAATATATAACCCATAATAACATAACAACCTATGTGATAACATAATGATCCATGTTTTCCTGTGGGTAAAGATTCAACTTCATTTATTTTTCTATACCTGAATCTATTTCCTATCTTCCTTCCTTATTCCTCTCTGATGATCAAAATTGTAACCTAGTCATTTTCATAAAAACCCAGTAGAATCCAGGGACTTCTCAATTTAGGTTAAAGCTTGTTGCAATGTAGGGTTTCCTCCCTGGGATGACATCTCAGTTCCACGGCAGACTTATGGGTTGTCGTGTCCTGGATATGCCTGGCTCATGATGGTGGTAGAGACAATACGAGGCTTCCCTAATTCCTGTTTCATTTCCCTCCTCCTGGGCACAAAGGGAGAGTGCATTTCCCATCCTCCCTTGTAGGTGGGTAGGGTCATGTGATGAGTTTGGGCCTAGGGGTTATAAGGGAGATAACGTATTCGCTAAGGTAATGAAAAACCCTCTGTGTAACTTCCCAGTCCTCTCTTCCCTGCTGAGGACACCCCAGAAGTCCTAATTAAAATGCAGCCTATCGGACCCCTGAGCTGTCGCTTGGAAGGGAGCTACTCAGGAAGACCTCCAATGGATCAGACCGAAGGGAAAGAGAAGCAGACTCTTAGGTACCAAGCTCCTCCAGGTGCGTACTTGTTACTACTGCATTCTGTTACTGGAGTCTAGCCTACCCTGGGTAGGACAAGAGCCATCTTGTTCTGACCCCCACTGTTCAATGTTCTCTATTTAAGACTGATTTCCATTGGTATCTGGAAGCAGCCAGAACTTCCTCATGTCAGTGTCTGTGGGACTGAACATATGCCCATCTGGCCTCTGGTTTGGATATGACTCAATCAGCCACTGGTGACCATGTCTTCTTGTCACACACCCGGCACCTTTGAGGCCACCAGCTTCCCCTCTCTGCCTGCTGCTGTATGCATCTCAGGGACATACAGGGTTTTGGCTGCTCTCCCAATCTCTGTGGGGCTGCAGGAAACCCAGCCCAGGCTCTCACTCAAATGTCCCCCACACCAGGGGCACCTGGTGGCTCAGCCAGTTAAGCGTCTGCCTTTAGCTCACATCATGATCCTGGAGTCCCACAAATGAGCCCCAAGTTGGGCTCCCTGCTCAGTGGGGAGTCTGCTTCTCCCTCTCATCCTGCTCTTCCCCTCACTTGTGCTCTCTCTCAAATAAATAAATAAAATCTTTAAAAAAAAAAAGTCCCCACACCCCTCTCTTCTTGACTGCTCTCCTTCAGGAAGCTGGTACAAGATTTCCCCAAATTCATCTAAGGGTTTCTTTATGTTCTCCAGAGCCCGAGGCATCTTGGCAGGACAGGGCGAATCATGGGCTTCTCCTTTACAGCTCCTTTGTGCTTGGCCTTGGGAACCATAATCTGGTCTACATGACAGGTGGCTTAGTTGGCTACTTCTGTCCTCTTCCCATTCTACTATTTAGGGACTAAACTTATGTTGCAATTCCTTAAAATTCTTTCATTTCTCTTTGAAACTCAGCAAACCCCCCCCCCTTTTTTTTCCCTTCAAAAAACTTCATTCTTTTTAATAGTTAACTTTACATGTCAACTGGACTGGGCCATGGGATGCCCCGAAACTTGGTCAAACATTTTTCTGGTGTGTCTGTGAGGATGCTTTGGATGAAATTAATTTTTTCAAGATTTTATTTATTTATTTGAGAGAGACAGGGAGAGAGAGAGAGAGCACAAGCGGGGGGTGCAGAGGGAGAGGGTTGCAGGGCTCGATCCTAGGACCCTGAGACAACAGCCTGAGTTGAAGGCAGATGCTTAGCTGATTGAGCCACCTAGGCACCCTCGGATGAAATTAATAGGTGAATCAGTAGACTCAGTAAAGCAGATCGCTTTCCCTAATGTGGGTGGGTCTCAGCGAATCAGTTAAAGGCCTGAATATAGAACAAAAGACAGAGAAAGAGGGAACTCCTCAAGCCTGACTGTTGAACTGGACCTGTGGTCTTGTTCATTCCTCAGGCTGGAACTTACACCACCTGCTTACCTGGTTCTCAGGCCTTCAGACTCACATTATATAATTTCAACCTTCATAATCACATGAGCCCATTCCTTACACATTTCAGTGGATAGATAGACAATAGATTAAAAATGGGATATTGAAAGGTGATAGATATAAGGGAGAGAGATCATGTATATACATAAGAATATATATATATCTGTGTGTGTGTGTATCTGTATATATATATATCCTACTGGTTCTATTTCTTTCTCAGGAGAGTGATGACTAATAAATACTCTTGCATAGCAAAAAGCCTAGACTCCCAAGACTATTTTCTCTTTTTATAAGTTTTAAAAGTTGATCTTGAAACTTCAAAGCCAAGAATTTGATTCCTTGGTATTTGTATTCTGTGGTACCTTCTCTTTTGCAGGGAAAGGAGACCTGTGGAAGAATCAGGGCAATAAGAAACTGTTGGGGGGGGGTGGTAGAAGGAGTTCACTGAATTTTTACCTCTAAACATGATAGTGCTACAATGATAAGGAACATTTGCATCAGGCTGACATGTTTTCCTCTGCTTACAATTCGTCATGCCCCAACATGGGGAAGCTGGCTGTCCTTAGCACATAAGGGAAGGGGCTTTGGAAGTTAGAATGCCTGGTCTGGGATCAAGTGGCAATGCCTGGGCCTGGCTAGGGTGGTTCTTCTTCAGGGTACGTGTCAATGCAGCTAGACGATGAAGCCTCCATGAAGAGAAACCAAAGCCAAAGCATGCAGCCAGCATAAGCTGGGGCAAGATCCAAGTGTGTGACTGTGCCCAAGGAAACCTCGAGAATCCTCAAGGCTAGTGTGTCATGTAACCCATGGTTACGTGAGTCAAAGAAAGAGAAAGGGGGCTCTAAGAGCATAGAAATTCTGTTCTGGTCAGTATCCTAGGTCCCAGGGCCCCCGAACAGTGTCTGGTCCCCAGCAGGCACTCTAGTGACATTTATCCAATGTGTGAATGAAGTGAAAGAAATAGGATTGACCCGCAGCTTCCTCATCATTTGATGGAAAAAACCAATTTCACGAAGATGGGAAATAGGAGAGCTATACCAGGCTGAAGAGA
Organism: Enhydra lutris kenyoni; assembly: GCF_002288905.1. NCBI lineage: Eukaryota > Metazoa > Chordata > Mammalia > Carnivora > Mustelidae > Enhydra > Enhydra lutris. Next base: position 5,796,115 of record NW_019154113.1, on the reverse strand, counting down.
CTCTAGCTGAATATGGGTACAATGAAAAGAAAAAAAATCAGGATGTGGGTGAGGCCACCAGTCTATCAGAAATGCCACACGTCTGTGTCAAGGACAGCCTCTGTGTGACTATAGCGGAAACATGATGCCTGAGAGTTCCATTTTCTGTTAGGAGTTTGTATGAGAACCCCTAAGGAGAGGCTCACTTTGTTGGGAAAAATCCGTTTTTATGCAAATCAGGATAAAGGGTGATTCTACAGAGTGTGCTAAAGCCACAGGAGATGGCTACTCCAGAAAGGGATGAAAGGTTGAGAATTTCTCTGAGGAAGCCCTCATGAGGGAAAGGCTAGTGGGGTCAGACCCTGAAAGGAGATGGGAGGGGTGTGCCAGATGTAGAAGAAACCCCACAGCAGGGGGAGCGGGAAGGCATTCTAGAAAAGAATTTTGTCTTCTGAGGCTTTTTCTACTGAAAATAATGTGTGTGTGCAAGGCTGTGTGCCACGGGCCCCTGACGCGCCAAGGAGGTCACAGGGTACCCTGGAGAGGTTGGATTTCTTGCAGCAATGATGAAAGATGCAGGACTCCTAGCTTCTGGCCAAAGTGGCGCTGACCCAGAGTCCAATGCCCGTGCTACACCTCTCTCACGAGGGTGAGGAATGTAAGTGTTTGGTACCTAGAACATTTAACCACCAAACTCTTACTCGAATAGAAGGTGCTCTGGGCCAAGGTGAGGTGGGGGAGGGGACATAAGCAGTTAAGTTCTGGAGGATCAGGAACTGAAACTTAGTCCACTCTGTATAACATCTAACCCAGTCAAGGCAAACTCATGGCAGATGCCGTCCTTCCAGGCTGTGCCCATGGCAGACATGACTAATGGATGGCAGAACTTTACCTCATGGAGGCCAGACTCACACTCAGAATCCTTCTCAGTATCGCACTCGGTGTAGCCACTACCAACGGAATGTTGACTTAGGAGATTCAATTCATCTGCCTTCCCTGGCCTGAGCCGGCGGCTGCAAACAGGCGGGTGAGGAGATGAGCAGATGTGGATGGAGATAGGATAGTGGTATTTTTTTTCTCACATAAGATTTGTAAAAGGATTGAATTCCTTGATGACACTTTTCAGTGGGGAAATTTCACATAAGTATCTAGATTTCTGGCTTCTCTTGAAAATCTAGAGTATCCGACCATGCTGAGGCATTCCCCTGCATGGGAACAAACGGCCTGCAGCTGAGACAGATGAACATGGCCAGACTCTGAAGATGGCCTGAGTTCGGGTCCCACCTCTGTCACTTATTCATTGTGCAACTTTAGCTTTCTCATCTGTAAAATGGGGTTAACAGTAGTACTTACCTCATGAGGCGGTTGTGAAGATTAATTAGACCCGTGCCTAGCACGCAGGAATCACTAAAAGAAGTTTAGCTCTCATTGTTTAGCCTTTGAAGTTTCCAGGAACACCCAAGAGCCTGCTAGAATGTGGTACCATATGTCTTGTCTCACAGGTGGGGAACTGAGGACCCAAAGTGCCCGACAGTGTCACCAGACATGAAGGGACTCAGGGTCCTTCCTGGGGGAGGTCTCTGAGGTCCACCTCAGGCCTAGGAGGCAGCTTTCTATGAGTATCTACAGCGCTTGGGCCCACTCAGGATCTGGGGTTATATATTTGAGCTCCAGAAGGAAAAAGAAAATGCTTGTTATTTGGATTTTCTCTTCAAGTTGTGGCCTGGAGAATGGTCTTATCTAGGAGGAGTTAAAAAGATGATGTTAATTAGAGTAGAAACGTTGGCTGGAATGTATCGAAGCTGTTGGAAGAGGGGTCAGGCCTTCTCTGATGCCATACTTCAGTGGTGTGGAGATAAAAAACAGAAAAAAACCAAAAGCTAAAATAAACAAGCAAACAAAACCCCACAGCACCAAGGCAAGCCTGAAGAGCCAACATCATCCACTTTTCCCCTCAGCTCACTTAGCAGCTTCCTGTTCTCTTCTGAGTGACAAAGGGGGAGTGCCCTTCTCTCTAACACTCAGAGACTTCTGTCCCTCAAGGAAAGACCCCTAGGTCCCACAGCCCTTCCTCCCAGGGACATCCTGTGCCTTTAAGTGAACTTCCAGAAGCTTCTGGGGGCTCAGAGTGCTCGTGTTGGCCTCTGAGGCCACGGGAGAGATCGTCGGTGAGGACAAGCCTCGGTGGGGGCCTGGGCAGCGTGTGGTGCCGGGAGCAGACAGCCAGGGGGGGACATAAGGGTCACACAAAGTAAGGGGTGTTTTAGGAAAAGGAACACATCTCTCCTCCCTGGGGAGACCGAGCCCAGACTGATTTTAAATTGCAGCCCTTGTTTCCTTTCTCCTTTGGAGAAAAAAGGCCAGTGGCTCTTGTGGAAATTCAGCCAAATGGGTCCCTGAGTGCCCTCTGGGGCCTCTCATTCTGCGAGCTATGCCAGCCTGGGCTCCGGGACATTCTGCGGTTTTGCAGGGAGAGGCGGGAGGTTTGGATCCCCCAGTGCTAGAGAGGAGGAGGGACAGGAGGCACCCTGCATGGAAGGACACAGGGAAGGGAGGGTCTCAAAGCAGCCGAGCCCGGCTCAGCCTTCCAGAAGCTTGTCTGCTGGAGGTTGAGAGCAAGCACGTGGATCCTGCAGATTCTGCAAGACCTCTGGTCCTGGGGAGCATCGGGCCATCCTCCCCCTCCGCCATGTTCCATGGGGCAGCCTGTTGGTGGCAGCATGCCCAGCCCATCTCCCCAGGCTCTGGCTATAGGAACGAAGGGCTCTAACGTCACTGGGGCCTCCTTGGACCCCACCTTCATTCTCTTTCCTCTGCCTGTGCGTATTTCGTGACAGGAGGGTCGTGAAATATCCAAATATTTTTCCTGGAGCCGGAGGGAGAGTTGGTGTGGGGAGGGGGGCAGGGAAAAAGAGAGGGTGGGAGGGGGGTGGGCGTTTGCAAGTGGCCCGAGTGGTGGAGGAGCTGGGGGACCCGCCTGCGTGCTGGGCACGGCTGTCAGTGGCCCGTGCAGCGTGTGCGTGTGGCACACTGCCCAAGGGAGAAATCTGAAACAGCTTTCTACGTGGAGCTCCTGCTCCTGCGTGCGGGCCCCACCCAGCTCGGAGCCAAAGAGCCAGGGAAGCCAAGGAAAGCTAGTCTCAAGCCTCTTAGGGGAGATGACAGACTCTCTGGGGCCAGGGTATTTGCAGAGGGTATAAAACTGGCAGCAACGACTCAGATGCAAGGAAAGTAACTTTCTTTCCTTTCTCCAGCAGAGCTCGGAGCACTGAAGAGTTGTGTTTTCTGCTCAGTAGTGCGAAGATGAACCTCATCCCTCCAGGAGGACCTGGTCACCCTGAGCTTACCATTGAGTACAATGAACTCAGTCTCTACGGAGAAATGCTCAGCCTTTTCTGCCGGCACTAGGAGCATGAGGACATCCGTGGACCATCTTACCAAAGGCTGGGGTCTCTGGCTGGCATGCTGGCCTCCTTCTTTTGGGAGGTGTGGGACAAACTCCCTCTATGCCAGAGTTCCCAAGCCTGCTGGGGGGTCCTGATCCTTCCTCACTCCAGGGACAGAGGGTACAGAGGCCACACACTCAAGCCTCCATCCTCTCACTTTCCCTCTCCCTCCAGACTCCTCCTCCAGCCCAGGAAAACGGGACGCACAGCATTCCTGGGTGGCCCAAAATTGTCCGTATGTTATACCCTGCTCCTTTTCCCCCTTTACAGCTTAAAACCAAAAACTCCCATGGAGTAGTCCATTGCCCAGAGGCAGACAGTAGAAAGGTGGTTGCCAGGGCCTGGAGGGGTGGGGTGATGAAAAATTGTTAAATTGTTTCAAAGTTTCAGTTCAGGAAGATAATAAAGTTCTGAAGATAGACGGGGTGACAGACACACAACATTGTGAAATGTGCCAAAACATAGGAAGACGGCAAATTTTGTTATGTCTCTTTTACCCCAATAAAACAAAACTCCATTGTTTTTTAGTCTTTCTAGCTTTGGTTCTTGATATGTAACAAAGTCTCCTGGAATTTTGAAGACTTTTTCTTCTCAAGTACCTGGGTCTTAAAGTCAAAAAGTTTTACTCTAGTTTCTGGAATGGACTTTTAAGAACCCAGCCTCAATGTCAAGAGACGAACATTGTCTCTTTCCCTTTTTCATCCAGCTCTAAGTAATCTGAATTCCTCTTGCTAAACTAGGAGGTCACTAACAAAGAAGGGTGCAAAAGTTAGTTTTAAATGTTACCTCTTATTTTCATGAACCATGCGAGGTTCTGGAGTTGATCAAGAGATTTAAATTTATTTTTTTTAAAGACTTTATTTATTTATTTGACACAGAAAGAGAGATCACAAGCAGGCAGAGAGGTGGGCAGAGAGAGAGGGGGAAGCAGGCTCCTGGCTGAGCAGAGAGTCTGATGCAGGACTCGATCCCAGGACCCCGAGATCATGACCTGAGCCGAAGGCAGAGGCTCAACCCACTGAGCCATCCAGGCCCCTAAAAGATTTAAATTTAGTCTGTCTCTAAGACTGGTTGAGATATCAGAGTTTCTATCTGAGGGTCTTATTGTGGTCAGCTAACAGGCTCCCAGAACTTTAAGAAGGAAGGGAGAGGAAAGAGGTCTGGTGACCAGAGTGACAGCTAATCTATTTATTTAAGAACTTACAGCACCTTGGGGTGCCTGGGTGGCATGGTCAGTTAAGCGTCTGACTCTTGGTTTTGCCTCAGGTCATGATCTCAGAGTCATGAGATCGAACTCCATGTTGGGGTCTACTCTCAGGACAGAATCTGCTTGCGATTTATCACCCTCTCCCTCTAGCCCTCTGGCTCACAATCAATTGTGGTGTCTCTCTAAAATAAATAAATGAATCTCAAAAACAAACAAACAAACAAACTTATACCACCTTGCCCCTAATTCCACTCAGTACCGGGAAGATACCATTCCATAGCCTGCCAACTCTTATAGTGTATTAGTTGGCCTTTGCTGCTATAACAAATGACCACAAACCTAGAACCTAAAAGAATATAGATTTATTATCTTACAGCTCTGGAGGCCAGAGGTCTGAAATGTGTCTCGCTGGGCTGAACTCAAGATGTCGGCAGGGTAGCGATCCTAATTGAGGGTCCAGAGGAGAATCTCATTCCTTGGCTTTTCTGGCTCCTAAAGGCTGCCCACACTCTTTGCTTCCTGGCTCCTTCCCAGCAGTAACATGACTCTGACCTCTGCCTCCATCATCACATCTCCTTCTCTGACTTCCTGCCTCCCTCTTATAAGGACATTTGTGATGACATTGGGCCCACCTGGGTCACCAAGGATCCCCTGCCCATCTTAGAACACTTAACTTAATCCTATCTATAATCTCCTTTTTGCTATGTAAGATAAGATATTTATAGGTTCTGTGATTAGGGCATAGATGTCTTAACTAACTGCCATGTATAGTTTGTGTTGAAAAGTCAGCCTACATGATCGTCGGACGCCCGCTGGTACCTGTCACCATCACTCTAGCATTTGTTACAGGCCACAGAGGTGCCCATGGCAAGGCTATGCTCCCCACTCTCTCAGAGAACATGAAGCAGACCCGCCCCTCCCCCTGTCTCACCTAAAGTGCAAGGGAAGCTGGGAAGTGGATTCTTCTTTTAATTCAAGAATGGAAACAAGAGAAATGAGGATGAATTTTAATGATATGTCCTTTGCCACATCACATGTCAGATTGTTAGCTTTTCCTCAGCAGTTGCCCTCAGTGGCAGGGTGGACAGCACCGCCAGCCCAGGTGTGTCTCATCCTGCAGGTGGAGGGAGGTCCGCGTGCAAGTCCCAAGTCCTCAGGTGGAGGGAAGCCCCACATCCCTGAGGAGTCCTTTGCTTCCATGGAGAAATGCCCGCATGGACTCACTCAGAGATGCCCTTGGCCTCTCCCTCTACCACCTCAGGACCGTTAGGCCATGTGTTCAGGAACACCGATCAGGTCTTACCTCCCAGGGCTGATTTCTGGGGAGCCCATCCATAAGTCAGTGGCTGAGCCCGCTCTCAGTATGGCTGCTTCACCCATTGACCTCCTTAACAACTTCCAGAAAGACCAGCTTCTTCTCGGGAGGAGGCCTCGCTGCTGCTGTCAGCAGTGAAGACCAGGTCAGGTGCGGAATGGCCCTCACTGAGGACCCAGAAAACTTGAGAGGAAAACAGAAAAGCTAGAAATTCTAAGAGGATGAGCCAGACTCCAGGAAGAAAGTACCTGGTCCAGTGCTCAGGAGATGGACCAAGGATGCTCTTCATTCCCTAAATGGGGCCCAGCTAGCATCCGCAGGAAGGATAGCGAACACCCAGTTTCCAGCCCCAGGTTGGTCCAGCCCCGTTGAGGCCATCAGCAGAGCTGGGCCATGCAGGCAGGGCCTGGCTTTATGGACGTCCAGTTTGGCTCACTGGGATGGGACACGACCGTCAGATGCTGAATTGGTAAATATTTGCAGGGTGGGAGTCTCAGAATTCCTACAGTAAAGGAGGCGAGGGCTCAGAGCCATTGAGATTTGGACACTGATGTCAGCTATCTTTGTCACTCGGGGCTGGTGACACGGCACACTCGGTTCCTGTGGAAAGGTCCACTCCCCAGGAGAACGGTTTGCATGCTGGAACCTCCCCCACAGACCCACAGGCTAGAGGGAAAGAGCCCAGCTGCCAAGTTGTGCTTCTGGAAAAGGGAGGCAGAGGGCAACCAGTGCACTTCCAATGAGGTGACTGAGACCCAGCACATGCTTGGTGCACAGGCCCAGCCCTTCGTCTCGGTGGCCGCTGGCTGGGCTTGAGAAACAAGGAGGCAACCCAAAAGAGGCCGGTCCAATCCTTCAATACAAGGAGACGTCCACATTTGTAATTGAGATGAGAGAGGAAGCTACATTATTTATGAAACGGCTGAGCTTCAGTTGACAAGGAAGGAGGAGGCCTTTAGAGGAGAAAGTGGTTTCAAAGGCATCCGTATTTCACTGAAAAAAACACACACAAACTATGATTTAGGGTGTGCTGAGGTTTCGAACCGGAGATGACTCTACTGCAGTTGGAGACCATGGACGGGGGACGAGGGTGTGGGCAGGGCTGGCTGAGGGACAGGCTGGCAGTGGGGGGAGGGAGGTGATCCTGCAGGCTCCCTGCGAGGGAGGGGGTGTGCTGTAGGGGTACGCGCAGGGTCTACGGGAGTATGTGTGTGAGTGCGTGTGAGTGTGTGTGAGTACATGTGTGTCTATGCGCTTGAAATGGACCAAGGGACAGAGGGAGGGAAGGTGCACCCCCAAAGACTCAGAACCTTCTGGGACTTGTGTGTTAATTCTGTTTTCTTGGCTAATTTGTTGTAAGAATTTGGGCCAAAACTGAGAAAAGAGTTTTTTTTTTTAATATTCTTTTTTTTTTTAATTAAGGTATAATCTGTTAAGGTATAAGGTAGTCAGTTGGATGAGGGGTGATAACAAACTGCCACCAAACCCAAAATATGGAACATAAACATCATCAGGAACATTCCTACGTGCTCCTGACCACCTCTTGGTTTGGGTCAACACACATCCATCTTGCCTGTTCTAGAAACTCATACAAATGGAACTGTATGGTATATACCCTTGGGGGTCTGGCTTCTTTCACTCAGCAAAATGTGTTTTGAGATTCTTCCACATTATAGCTTGGACAGTAAATGATTCCTTTTTATTGCTGAGTAATATTCCCTTCAAAGGAAATAGCACATTCTTTTTATCTGCTCAGTTGATGGGCGTTTGGGTGGTTTCCAGTTTTTGATTCTTACTAATATGATTACTATAAACAGTTGTGTATATGTCTCTGTGGAGACCTATTATTCATTTCTTTTGAGTTAATACCTGAGAACGGAACTTCTAGGTCATGTGGGGATATCATGTGGGGATACACATTCACCACTCTAAGAGACACCTAACCAGTTCTTGATTCACTGAATTATGAGTTCCAGTTGCCCCACATACTTCTCTGCTTTCACTGTATTTTACTCTAGCCATTCTGGTAGATGTGAAATGGTGTCTCAATGTGGTTTTAATTTTGTCTTTTCCTAATGACCGATGGTGTTGAACACCTTTTCACGTGCTTATTAGCCATTCATGGATCTTCTTCATGAGAGGCCTGTTGAACTCCTTTGTTCACTTAGAAAATTGGGCTACTCGTCTTTTTCATATTGTTGATTCGTAGGCATTCTTTATATATTCTAGACCCTCTAGAGGAAGGTTTGTAAATCACTAGCCACTAGTCATGCTACCCAGGTTCCTTAAATTGAATGACTGCCACGCCTTCATCCCACTTCATATCATATCCTTTTCGGTGGTGGTAAGCTGAGTTTAAAATGCACCAAATGGCAGAAATGTTAAATTCTACTTAATCAGACTCAACTGCTTCTTGATGCTCTGTTTTCTCTTGAAAGCAGAAAGCAAAATGAAGGAACAAATAAAACAACTATTCTTACTGCTTGGAGGTAAGTTCTCTCCCATTTAATGATTTAATCTCTTTTATATAATTACTTGGGTGATTCAGGATTTCACTTAGCAGAACAAAATTTAAAGTCCCTTTTATATGTCTATCCTCTCTGAAGTCTTTTTGTCCCCACAAAGGATGATCAGGAAGTGGATTACACTCCTCATGGCAAAAAACGTTAGGCATACCTGGTCTGTTTTTTGTCCTCCAATTAAGTTGGATTGTCTGGGGAGGCGCTTGGGGTCGGCCTTTGGTTTCTGGATGACAGCTGCAAACCAGACTCGTTCTACTACTGACCATGACCCTGCCTTGGCCTCCAGCTGAGGGTCTTGTCGCCTACCAGGCTACCACTTCTGCCTGTTCCCCTGCCCACTTAGCACACCCTACTGCTCCCTATTCCCAACCTCCACAGAAAATTCTGGATGTTGTGCAAGCCACACGCTAGACCCAGGGGGCCTGGTCGATGGAGCTCAGATTCCGTCTCTGCCTAAACGTGCTACACCAGCATTTCTCTCTGCTGAAGTCACCCCATGTGGGTATAGGTCGCCCTACAAGGCGCTGTCTGCCTGGAATTCTAAACCGCAAATGGAACACAAGATTTGGATCTTTCCTCAGACCGTCTGGTATATCCCTAATCACACCGGGAACCCTATGACTAGCGTCTTTGTCTAATTTTATTGATTAAAAATATCTCCATGCCCCTTTGGGGCTGCAACCCCTCCCCCCCCAAAAAAAAACACAAAAAACAAAACAAAACAAAATCTCCAGTCTCTGTCCTCAACATCCCCATCCAGGAAAGGCCATTCCCTTACCTGTGAGGTTGGGAACTTTTCTTGTCCATCCTTCCCTACTCTGTGATGTTTGGTAAAAAGTTCACATTCATCCTCCAAGGTTGTTATATTTAAAAGAAGTCTATTTGGATTTAGGAAAACCTTTCCACTCTTGATGGCCTGATCCTGCAGCTGAAAACTTGGCTTTCGATCCCCTTGTTTCTGGGCTTTGTTTGGATGTCTGAGGCTGAGCATTCTCTCTCCATTCCAGTCTCTCCCCTCTCCTTCATTCCAGCTACCACTCGTGAAAGTAATGAAAACTGTGGCCAAATAAGGGAAAATAACAAAGAAGAAGTGAAAAAGAAAGCACATTAATATAAGTCAAGGTCTTAATCCTAACACACTTACTTCAATGGCAAGTAGGAAGGACTTATTCCTGCCTTCAAAGAAAAAAAAAAGGTCACGTGGTCCTGTACTTAGCTCCAACTATAGTTTCCACTCCGGGCCCTCCTACACTGCATGCGCCTCTGGATATTCCAAGGCCTTCCGTCATCAAATCCCCCTTCTTGACTCCTGTTGGTCTGTTAATTCTCTACATTGTTCACACATGGATTTTCCTTAATATCCAGCTCCACGGGATCCATCCATTCCTGGGCAACAAATCAGCAGCCACGAAACCCGTGGGAAGACACTGCTGAGAAATCCTCAAACAGATTTCTGGGTAAGGCAGGTGAGCCTAACTCAATTTGGACTGGGAGCACTGTGACAGCCAGCGCCTAAGATGGCTGCCAGTGAGCCACGCCCACTAGTATCTTGCCCTTATTCCCTCCCACAATGATCAGAGTTGGTCGGTATGACTGATGGAATAAGGCACAGAGTCGTATGTCATTTCTGAGGCTAGGTTATAAAAACATTGTGGTTTCTGCCCATCTGTCTCAGGTCACTTGCTCTGCGGGAAGTCAGCTGCCACGTTGTGAGGACACTAAAGGAGCCTTGTGGAAAAGTCTACATGGCCAGGAACTGGGGCGTCCTTTCAAAAGCCACATGAGTGAGCCATCTTGAAAGCAAGCCCAGAATCACAGTGGCAGCCTCATGTGGTGGACAGGGCTTATCCATCCAGCCCCATCGGCTCAGAGAAGAGAAAGCAGAAGACTATGGAAACTGGAGAAACCATCAACGTCACGTGTCTGCTCAGTGCCTAAGCCACGCCTTGACTCATCACCCCATTTTAGATGAACTGATTGATCTTGAGCTCACAGTGGTTTCTCAGACTTCACCATTCATGTTTCCCTTGTGCCCTGGCTTCTCTGTCCTGCTGTGCTTTGTCATTATGAGAGCCCAGGACATCGTCTTGCTGGAGGTAGGCAGGGAATGCCGGCAGGAGGTGATGGGCGTCTAGGTTGAGGAGACAACATGGCAAAGGCATGGGTGAGAAAATGTGTGGCTCTTTAGAGATGAGTGAGTTGTCCCCTGCTGTTGCATGAGAGAGTTCCTTGAATATGGTGTGATGAAACGAGGCTCCTGAAGAAGTGTGTCAAGGCCGCCCAGGACACCTGTCAAAATCCCTGCCCTGAGTTCACAACAGGCAGGTTGTCTGTCTTGAAGGTGGAGGGCCCTGAGCACACAAAGGAGGATGTGTAGGATCAGCCAAAGTGTTGCGAAGTCTAAGGCAAGGTGCCCGTTAAGCAAGGGACATGGTGGGGTCCATCTGTCCACTTCTATTTGATCAGAGGAGATGTTTCTAGAACAATGTGAGGCTGGAGGGCACAGAAGAGGGGCCCTGTAAAGCAAACTGGGGCTCCGGGGCTAGCCCTGATCACCCAAGAATGCTGATCTTTAAAAAAGAAAAACAAACAAACAAACAAACAAAAAAAAAAACAAGGGGCACCTGGGTGGCTAAGTATGTTAAGCTTCTGCCTTTGGCGCAGGTCATGGTCTCAGGGTCCTGGGATCAAGCCCCACATCGGGCTCTCTGCTCAGCGGCTGCCTGCTTCCCCCTCTCTCTCTTCCTGCCTCTCTGCCTACTTGTGATCTCTGTCAAATAAATAAATAAAATCTTTAAAAACAAAAACAAAACAAAACAGAACAAAACAAAAAAAGTCTTGCGAAGTGGGCTCCCTCCAGCCTCCAAATCTGAGTTTCCAAAAGCCAAGGCTGAAGTGGCGAAGGCGGATGGAAACACATTGATTTCTTTGGTTTTGTTTCACCTCGTTTTCATTCAAGGCAGCATTTTCTTCCCAGGAAAGTCGAGAATTTCCCAGAATAAGGATCCTGGCCCTTCTAGATGACCTGTCTGGAGGCATTACTTTCCAAGGCCTATGTGCAGTCACGAGCATCTTGCCAATAAGTTCAGAAATGTGACCACATCAGGTTCAGAGAGCCTGGAATTCTTAAAGAGAAAGACATGTCTGAGTTGGCGGAAGGACGGGTCTCTACCCTGAAACCCCACGCCCTTCCAGAGCCTAGCACACATCAAAACTAGGCTATCCACAGGAGGTAAAGAGGGTATAAATTTTGCAGACTCGTGCAGGTAAATAACTTACTTTCTTTTTCTCTGATCCAACTCAACTTAGCTCCCAAGCCGTTGTTTGCATCAGTTACAAGATTATTTCAGTGCCCTTTGGGTAAAACTGAATCAGGTAGGGATATTTCCTCCCATGCCTCTTTTCCCTTCTTCTGTCTAGGTGTTAAGATTGAGGAAGATGCATTATGAATTGGGAGGCACTGTGTGGCTGTGACCAAACTGTCCAATGTTCATTGACCCCAGGACATTAGCATCTACTCTACCATACCTTCATCTGTGGCCTCTCCAATCTCCAGTTGCCAGATCAAGCTGGTCCTCTGTGTCCTCTTGATCCCACCACCAGAGCATCCCAGCTTGCTTTGAAGCACACCTACACTCCCTCTGTGGCACAGAAACATCGGCTTCCCCACTAATTGGTGCTGGGGGCTCATCTGCTGAGGTCCCTCCATGCTGTGGCCATTGCTGCTCTGGTGTCATAGAGCACGTGGGTCTCTGTGAGAGGCTTCCTTTCCTTCCCCGTCTTTCCCCCTCCCCTTCCATTTATCTGTTGAAGAAACCAAAGCACTGGCTTTTTAAAGAGTACTGCCACTGTTTAAAAAAAAAAAAATCCATTCAGAAATTCAAATTGTGAAGGGGACACTGGTCAATGAGGGAAATAGGATAAATAGGAAAAAAAAAAGATAGAGAAAAGAGGGAAACAGTGCCCCTTGCCACAAGGTTCTTCATAGCAAGCACCAGAAACCCTTTCTGGCCAAATTATGAGAAAAGGAGTCTGTTAAAAGACTATGGGATAGTTCACAGAATCATGGTGAGAGCTAAGAAAAAGGTTCTGTGCTGATCTTTGAAGAACAAGTCAAGCCACCACACAGAACAGGGCTGATGGGAAAGCGCCACCACTCCCTCTGAGCACCATCCACCTTCTGTCCCAGGGCCTGGGCTTGGCTGCCACCACCACGGTGGCCCCCACTGGCTCTTGCCTCCTGAGTCACTGTGCTGGTGCATCTGCCTGGTAGAGGTGAAGCAGCCTGCTTTGAGCCCCTGTTGCAGGGCAGGCTGGGAAAGGAACTATCTGACCATCACAGCACCTACGGCAGAGACTCATACCATTGCAGTTCTCCAAAGAAAATGCTAGAAAAGCAAAGCGAATGACCAGGGTCCTCTTCCCACCCGAGAAACACATGAGAGGTGGACTGAGAAGGTTCTCTCACCTGAGGATGGGAGCCAGCCTGCAGGAGGAAGGCTGAGGGCACAAAGACATTTTCAGCCTTGGGGAGGAGGGGGCGAGGCATGACAAGGGTCAGGGCACAGGGAGCAGTAAGAGAGATGAGAACCAAATGAAAGGGCTCACCTCCTCTGAGGACTGACCAAAAGGAAGTACCACTGTGCCAGGAGCGCTTGACTGGCCAGGAGTCAAGTTATTTAATATTAGACTGTGTCCCCCACCCTCCCTGCCATGACTCGGGGTAAAACCAGCTTCTGCTGAAATAATTTAGGGCAGGGCAAGCGGGGAGAGGCAAAGACTTCTACTTCTGGATGTGAACGTCAGAGACCACCTCCCATCCACCCCTGAGAAGACGCGGAAGGGGCAGGAACTCTGAGGCTGAGGGATGGTCATGGCTCCAGGTGGGGACACAAGGCAGCTCCCTGGGGTTCCATGTGGTACCCTTTAGCCTTGTTCACAAGGATGGTATTTCCGCTTAAAGGTCACTTTCCCCCCTGGGAAAGCAATCGTTGCTATTTTGCAGCCTGTTGGGAAAGTCAAAACGCAAGCCCTCGAGAAAACAAAGAAGACACAGGGCAGGAAGAGAAAAAACAGTTCTGGGTGCAGTTCTGGCTGGTTCTCACCCATGGGAGCAGCCGATCGCCGGTGGAAATGGCTCCTGCCCCTTCATCCAGCTCTTATCCTCCCCCTGGGCAGGGGATTGCCTTCCTTGCTGATGCCACCAGGTTCCTTTGATTAGAAACAGAACAGCCTGGGCACCTGGGTGGCTCAGTGGGTTAAGCCTCTGCCTTCAGCCCAGGTCACGATCTCAGGGTCCTGGGATCGAGCTCTGCATCAGGCTCTCTGCTCAGCAGGGAGCCTGCTTCTGCCTCTCTCTCTCTCTCTGCCTGCCTCTCTGCCTGCTTGGGATCTCTCTCTCTCTCTCTGTGTCAAATAAATGAATAAAATCTTAAAAAAAAAAGAATAAAGAAACAGAACAGCCTCATCAGTTCAGGTTTCTGTTAGGAGCACTTAAAAGAGATGTTGGTCACACTTAATACACAGTTGGGGCCAAAGTAAAAGTTGGGGAGGTGCCCGGGCTATTCAGCTGGAAATTCCATCCTGCTCAGGAACATAAATGTCACGCTCTCCAGGCCCCAACATCGGCAAACGGCCTCACCACGCCGCTTCCCCAGGACTCCATATTTTCTGACCAATGGCCCTGTGCTTGCCTTCAGACACAACCTGTCTCTGTGAGGAAGGCCAAGCCCACAGGAAACACAGGAGCACTATCATTGACCTAATCTCTTTTTGTTTGGGAAACCGATCCAAAATAAAATGCATCACTTCAGAAAGCCTATAAAGGACCCGCTCCGTGAATTCTTTCAAAGGTCATCTTCATAATTCAAACCACTGGCATGACCAGGAAAAAATCCTAATCTAATCTGGTTGAAAACACCCACAGGCAGGTGCTTATTGCTCAGGAATATTAAGACCCACATGTCTTCAGAGCCTTCATTCCGGAGATGATGGGATGTTCACGGATTTGTCCTTTTGTGGGCCTCATCACATTGTGTCTTTTCCTGGATGCAAACACCCCATGGCAAACCGAGCAAGTGAAATCAGAAACACAGCCCAAGAGAGATTTACAGACAAATTGGGAAGATGTTTCTTTTGGTTACATAAGTAAATCAAAGCCAGAAAGGCAGCAATCTGAGGAAGACCGAGTATGGCCATTTCTTCCACGGATAAAGGAACCACTCCAAGCTTGTCCTTGGCATCCTCAGCCTCCCCTTCCTGAGGCTTTCCCATCTTTGGGTTCCTTTGGGGCTCCCACTCCCACCACCATAGAGCAGAAGAGCCCAAAATTTATTCCCAGAATCATTTGTGCTCAAGTGTGAGGAACCAATATTCAAATCTGAAAGGAAAGAGCTTCCAGAGAAATTTCCCATATCCTTGCTGGGAGACTGGGGGGACCTGCATGGGGTTAAGTGTTCTGGAGAGTCCCCATTTCCAAGAGGCTACAGAATGACCAGATTCACTGGGTCTTAATAGAAACTCCAATTCCGAACCTCCCATTGTACTTGGCCTTGGGGTGACCACTTGGGGCGCTTCTAAGCGTCCTCATTATACCGACGAAAAAGGAGAACCCTACAGACCTCTCAGGGTGGGGATGAAGTAGGAGACTATGTGTGAGGGTATCTGGCACATCATGGTTTTCCCAGGACTTAAACACCTGTACAAAGATTCCTGTGGCCCAGACACCTGTTCCTCTAGGCTGTGGCCAGAGCAGATCTGGTTCTGGTGGAAAGCTTTGCATGAGTCAAGGGCTGTTCAGAGGTTCTGCTCTGAGCAAAAAACCAGTCTCCACCGAGGGATCTTCACACAGCCTCTGAGAGCTTACAGGGTCCGTCATGGCAGCATCTCTTGCTTCCATGGGTCCTGGACATCAGCTCTCTTCATGAAGTATTTATTCACTGCCCTCCTGGAGCTCGTCTGTGGAGCCCTGGCCTCAGAATGAGTCAGATTATACGACACCAAGCTCTTTTGCTCAGAAGTGATACAGGACATGGAGTTCCCGTGGAATTAGCTCAAAATTAATTTAGCCACAATGGCTTATGATTAGATTTAATTATAAATGAAATGATTCGCCAGGGACTTTTTACTTTGTAAACAAGCACCTCAGAGTCAGAAGGGAATTTGTGTGTGGCTTTTTGTTTGTTTTCGGGTTTCTTTCTTTTTTCTTTTCTTTTTTTTTTTTTTTTCCTATTTTCTGGTCTCTCCGCAGATTTTCACAAAATTGCAACCAAACAGAAAAAGTGACTAAGGATGCAAGTTTGGATGACAGCCACTGTTGCCAGCCACCCTTGTAGGTGTCCCCGCTTTCAGTAGGAGGTTATCTGCCCCCCACACAGCCTGCTGGGGGCACAGTGAATACCTTCTCCAAAAATCACCCTGACTTCCCTCTAGAATCCCCCGTGCTTCTGCAGAAACATCGACTCGGCTGAAATTAAAGAGTTCAGGGGTGCCTGGATGGCTCAGTGTGATGAGCATCTGACTCTTGGTTTCAGCTCTGGTTACATTCTCAGGGTCCTGGGATTGAGACCTTTGTCATGCTCTGAGCTCAGTGGGGAGTCCACTTGGGATTCCCTCTCTCCCTCTGCCCCCTCCCCACTCGCGCATGCTTGCTCTGTATTCCCCTAAAATAAATAAATAAAATCTTAAAAAAGAAAAGAAAAGAGAAATAGTCCAAAGAACAAGTTCTGGGCAATCCAGACTCTAGTTTCCTCCAGAAGGCCTGTTACCAGGTTTCTTAGAACACAGTGCTATGTTATACCCCTGGTGGAACATAAAATGATTGCAGACATATATTTCTTATCTTGACAGTTATGTGTTCATTTTAAGGCAAAATTCACTCCTCGAAGCTGTGACTTCACGGTGACACACATGTACTGAAGTTAAAAGCCAGGTCAGTTTGAAGAAAAGTATTAGCTCAATTAAAAAAAAAAAAAAAAAAAAGAGCGTGTGACCAAAACCACGACGAAAGTTTGCTACATCATGGTCTTGGAGCCTAGGTCTTCTGCGGTCATCAGCATCGCTGGCATTGCCTCGAAGCTTGTAAGAACTGCAGCATCTCAGACCTCAGCTCTGACTTGCTCAATCAGAACCTGCCTTTTTTAACCAAGTCCCTAGGGGATTAAAATGCAAAGCGGAGTTTGAGAACCAGAGCCTAAGAAAGCCCTGCAGTAGCTTTCCACCGTGTGGCTGTTACCTGATGGATCCAACGCGGCTGGTCGAGCCCGCTCTGGCAAAATTGGGCGAACTTCTGCCCAGCAGAAATGTTTATTTTGAATATGTGTGTCCCCTCCTTCCCCATCACGGCAAGATGTCTGCGACCCGGGGCCCGGGGCCTCCCCATGAACTTCCTTTTGCTGCACAGAATCCTGAGCCCAGTGGGCCCCAGACACAGAGCTGGGGTGGGGGCAGGAGTCTCATCTGCAAGTGGGCCAAGGGGCCCCTGGCCAAGGGCAGCCTGGGATGACCGGGAACATGGTTGAACCTGAAGTGGAGGCCTCTGGGACCCATAGGGAGGCCGCTAGGGGCAGGGGCCAGAAGATAAGAGTGTTAATTTAACCTGGCCTGCGTCCAAAACGCTGAGCAATGCGAGGCCTCCAAGCTAAGGATATAAATAAATAAATAAATAAACAAACAAACAAATAAATAAATGGAAAAAAAAATAAGTTGGCAGATGTTACGCTTCCCTTTGTAACACTAGCGGCTCCCATTCAGTGTATCCTATGTGCTAGGCACCCTGCCAGGAACTTTTTTTTTTTTTTTTTAATTGTCATTCTCCTTCCCTCACCCAAAACCCCCTGCAGGTCGGCCTTTGTCACGACCAAGTCCCAGTGAAGTTGACAGCTCCAGAGGTGTTTGGCCTGTGGTCGCCAGCCCTTTGCTCACCCACAGCACTTGCTGCGGAAAGGCTGGCTCTGGGCAGGAAATGGAAACACACGGGTCCCTTTTTTCTTCTTCTTCTTCTTCTTCTTTTTTTTTTTTTTTCAAGGCAGCAGCCTAGCCAGTTTCCCCTAGCGGATTCTGGATTGAAAGAACTCTCTGGTCTCCTAATAAGGTTTCAGAACAGAAAGGAGTGTCTCTCCTGCGCTCGGCTTTGCCAACACCATCTCATCAATCCTCTCCACACGTTGACGCAGGCATGGTGGGCTGTCATGGACTGTCAGCCGGGCAGTGCACTTTGAAGCACCTGGAAAGAGAGTCCCAGCCAGCCGCCAGGATGCCGGGCTTCTGGTGGGTGCATCTGGCACAAATAGCCCAGGACACAGCAGAACCTCGCCGGGATGTCAGGAGGAGGAGATGGGGCCACTTTGGGAAAAGGCTCCCAGTGTGCCTGATACACAGTAGGCACTTGGTTCGTGGGGGGCTCCTCCTGGGCTCTCCGCGAATGCAGCTGCCCATTTTATGTCCTACCCTCCATTCACCCTGTAGTTAGCTGGAGAGAGCAAGTCAGCCTCCCTCCAGACAGGAGTGGATTCTGCGGTTGGCAAGACAGTCAGAGGAGCTCCCTCTTAAAAACGCTTTCCTGCAGTATGTTTTCATCCACGCCCCATTTTGATAAGTGTAAACACTGTATGCCCTTCTGTGCCGTTATTGGAAATTTCACATCATATTAAATACTGTGATTCAAAGCAAATCAAGTGAATCACATAATTGAACATGCTTGGTGGAAACTGCCTCTACCCACCCCCACCCCCGAGATCCTGATAAGCCCCCCAACAAGGACACATGGCTGCTCTCAGCTGAGTTTTGAGAGATCAAGCCATTGTCAGAACATGATGAAAAGATGTGGACAGTACAACAGACCCATGCTGTTATCTTCCGCCCAGCAAACCTAGCTGCCCTGCCCGGGGTGGGGGGGTGGGGAGTGGGTGAGTGGGGAACCTTGCCCCCTCCTCCCCCATAGATGGGCACACGGCCAAAACCATGCCTCACCTGCCCCCCGCTGCAGGGATTGGCCCAGGGTGTGGGCATAGGACCAAACTCTCCTAAGACTTTTCAAACTAAAAGTGTGGGGGAGAGGTGAAAGGTGGGGGGAAGGGGGAACGGGAGGGAAGAGAGGGAAGGGAGGAGTGGTCTAAGCCAGCAAAGCCCCTCATGCAGAAAGGCCAAGGTGAGAGGTAGAGGGAGTGCTGGGGGGCAGTGGACTCTCAGCTGGGGTCCCGGCTCCATTTGCCTCCACAGTCTGGTGGCTGAAGGCAGTTCATTCCTTTCCCTGTAGCTAGAAGTTGTTCACTTAAGGTTCTTTCTGCACCCCCAAGCAAGAGTAGCCTGACTAAAACAAAAAGTGTTAGGGAGGGTTCCAGAATATCCCTGGGCACCGAGGCAGTTATCTCTGAATGCCAGTTAATTTGCACTGACCCTTCCCTTTACATACATGGTTTTCTCCCTCTGCCTTTTAACACGTCTCCTACATCTCACAGTCTCTCTCTTGCCATCCCCACACCACCCCTAGTTCTCTTCCTTTCCACGGCCTACTTTTATCCACCCAAGCCTTCGATTGCTATGCACATTTGGCTGTTGGCTCATAATTCCCATAGTATTTTTTTCCCCTGGGAAATAAGGGCACCCATATGCCCCTGCTCCCGGGGCTCTCCGACTGCTCCCCAGCTCTGCACTGTTGGGCTGCTGGCTGGGCTGGACCCCACCTGTCCACCCAAAACACACACTCTGGCCCAGTGTGCCCTAGTGGGGGTGGGGAAGGCTAAAGCCACAGCAGGCTTGACAAATGCACACAGGAAGCAGCCCCATTTCCTCAGAAGCTGCCCGAACTTCTGCGATACAATTTTAGCATCTGGCTAACCAAGCAAGTTGGGCCTGATATATTTATAAAATCATTTGTTGGAGAAATTATATTCTAGAATTCCATCTGTGATCTTTTTTTTTTTTTTTTTTTAATTTTCTGTGTGGTGTTACACATGTTTGGGAGCAGAAGTGGATAAAAGCCATCCTAACTTAATCTAAACTCACCTAAAGACAAGAGATACCAACAAGTGACAGGGTACAAACCCAAGGGTTCAGGTAATAAAAGCAAACGCTTTTGTTGTATTATTAACTGTGGTGTCAGTAAGCCACGGTTTCCAATCCTATTCAATCGCATCAGATGAATTCCTTAACTTCTCCAAGCAACATTTTCCTCATCTGTAAGCCAATGGACACGAAACTTGGCTTGTGTGAATTCAAGGTGAAGTAAGCCACTGACCCCATCGCTGTTATATGGTCCTCGGCTTGCTTATGCCTCGTGTATGAGGACTGAGGGACAGATCAGGGATCCAGAAGCAGAACCAGATCTCAATTTCGAAACTGAAGTGGAGCTCGTTGGGCTCAATAATGTCATAACTTGGGTGAAAATCTCTGTTAACCACATTGTGTTATATTACATAACACTTTGTAAAGTTTTGGGGAACAGTAACTTTGCTGCCATAATTCAGCCTGCAAACATACACCACATTAGAATAGACAATTAGAGAACTTTCTAAGCCACTTGCCATCCAAGAGGAATATCAACTTCCCATTTGTGTGGGCACTTACGAATTCATCTGAGCTTTCCACAGCATTTGGCACTCTCTTCCTTTGCATCTTCGTTAAGAATGGGTTTTAAAAAATCTCCAATTGTTGGGACGCCTGGGTGGCTCAGTGGGTTAAGCCACTGGCTTCGGCTCAGGTCATGATCCCAGAGTCCTGAGATCGAGTCCCGAATCGGGCTCCTTGCTCAGCGGGGAGCCTGCCTCTCTCTCCGCCTCTGCCTGCCTCTCTGCCTGCTTGTGTGCTGTCTCTCTCTCTCTCTTTCTGACAAATAAATAAATAAAATCTTAAAAAAAAAATAAAAATCTCCAATTGACTAAGTTGCTAGAACTTTAAACCAATTCATTTTTCATTAAAAAAGAAAGTCTCCTAAGGTAACCATAAATAGTAAGACTGAAGTTTTCACTATGGAGGAAGGGAAAGAAAACCTCATTTTACCACCTCCCCTTTGTAAATTTTTTACACATTTTTCTCAAAGGCTATTTTCAAACGCCAGGGCTTAGAGTTAGTGAATATGCCCTTTTTTTTTTTTTAACAAAATATAATTTTGTGGCAAAATGACCAAATGGCTTAGAAGGAGAAAAATAAGATCTTGTGAAGAAAATACTAGACTTCTAATAACTTTCCTCTGAGATCCATTCATGTCGCAGACTTTTTATAAGTTAAATGCCGAATTATAACCCACCTAGGTACACCCTGACTCTATAAACACACACACACACACACCTAACACACTTCTAAAAGAAGTAAATGTGCGCTGGGAAAATATTGGAACAATGAAGTTCCTGAGAGAAGCTTGTTTTTTCAAGTTATTAAAAGAAGGTGGCAAGCATTCATGAGGATATGAAAATTTAATGTCGTCTGAAGGAAAGTCTTGAATATGGTTAACTTCGCTGCCAAAAAATCTCAGCTACGTTATGTCAGAATGTTCAATTGCAAGCTACACTTTAATGAATGGAAAGATAGGATAACACAGGAAGTTTCTGCAGTAACACACAGCAACCTGGAAAACCCAGTTCCCAATGTTGAACTGAACCGTCCAGGGAGGGGGAGGGGCGCCGCTGTCAGGTCACGTGACCTCCCAGTTAACAATCAGGGAGACCAGATGCCCGTGAGTGTGGACCCTGGAAGAGCCGGGAACAGTCTGCCTCTCTCCACGTTCTCCCAGATGACACTTCGATGGAAAATAAACTCGCTTTGCTCTTTCCGAATAAGTATATGTTCCAAGAAACACAACTCTGGACTCAGGGGAAAAAAAAAAAAAAAGTCAAATACTCGATTCCCCTCTTTTCCATGCAGCATGATGTTGCTATTTTTATCAGCTTTCTTCAACCCAGCTGTTGCTTCATGTTAACATGGCGAATGGTGTGAAAATCCCAGCTGAGGCGCGTGAATCCCAGAGGGACCTGTCTTCTGTCATTTCTAGAACACATAAAATGTCATGAGCTTCAGTGGAGGGTAGGGGTCAGGGACATTTCACCAATGGAGGCAATGAGAACATTTCTGACATTTAAGTGATGGGAAGCCGGGGACCAAACTTCCTCGTTATCAGCCTCAACCAAATGCGTCCATGTTCGCACACGTGGCTAGTGGCCAATGAGGTAATGCGATCTGCGTAGAAGCATTGCAAGCTGGAGAGGGAGGCCACGGCTGTCCCAGGTGCTGGACGTGTGGCATCATGAGGTTGGGAAAATGACAGAGAATCCAGCCTAGACGTTGCCCCGGAGAACCCACTTCCCTTTTCTGACTTAAAATGGGACTTGTAATTTAAAACCCACTCTTTGTATTTCCTCTGTGAAAATAACAGCGTTTTGGTGAGACTGTGTATAGGAGAAAAAAACTGCCACATAAAACTTAAGACGATTTAAAAATACAACTCTAATTGCAGGTTTGTTTTTCCATGGTTTGGCAAATTAGGGGGGCAAATTGGAGGGGCAGTTGGAACTTGCCCCAGGCATAAAAAGGCTGCTCAGTTACCCGTCTAACGTTATGGTCCATGAACTCTTTCAAAAACTTATGAAAATGTGGTTTCAGGAGCTTCCTTCTAGAATAGCAACTACTTCCTACTCCGGGATATTTTGTGTCTGAGTGCCCAAATTTTGAATATGAGCATTGAGGGGTTTCGATTTCTCTCGTTTTCTCCTTCTCCATTTTTAGTATGAGAACAACATGATATCCCTTATTTTTCCTAAATTCTCAGATTCTCTTAGGTCTGGTGAAATTCAGTAAAGAAACCAATACTTCACAAAGCCTCTTTAGGATTTGCAATCTATAGGAGACTGAGGATGATAATTAGAGCTTCTACATTTTGATACAAATCTTGATCCGATGTTACTGTATAATACCTTGAAGATTAAGAAATAACCTAAAGAGAGGCTAAATCAAGAAAGATACTGTGTTTCGGCCTATGGTCCATTTGCCCCCTTTGTGGGTCTTTGTGTACTTCAAGCCTGGAGATTTAACAATTGCTTTTTCCAGGATCCCTTATGGTTCAACTTTCAAAAGTGATTTCAGTTTGGTCTGTTGAGAGCACTTGCATGAATTTTGGGAGGCAGACATAACGTGGAGACCATATCTTTGTTGCCTCTGCTGACAAATGTGTTCGCAGAAGATGGGTTTGATTGTCCTGAAGCATAAATCCATCCATTTTCAATCTTGACCTCCAGAGACAGAGCAAAGACCACCGAGTTTTGCTGGTGTACATCCTGAATCATGACTTGGCTTGAGGGCCAGTTTTGAAGCAGCAATCTGAGCCCTGAATTGCACTAATGAATTGCAACTAGATTGTGACCTACCGGCAATGTGTCTAGGACAGCTTCTGGTTGCCCATTCCTCCCAGTTGTGGCAGCCCTCTGACACCAGTCATGCCTTAATGTGCTGGAAGTTGTTCCTCCTGGCCCATCCTGGATCTTTCCAAAGAATTTGTAAGCACTCTGTTCCTTGTATTAAATTCCTTTCTGCTCCACCTAAGATGGTTTCGGATGTCTACAAGTGAATCCTGACTTAGAAAGTAGGCATCTTAGGACTGTAAGAAATTGGATCCCAGTCCCTGCTGTGTCCTCACTAGTTGGGACTGGGTGCCCTCTGCCAAATCCTTCCTGTGGCCTGGTCTTCTTCCCTGTCAGACAATGTCATGGCCTCTACCTTCACGAGAAAATTCGGGAAAATTAACTCCTTTAACTTTCCGTTTTTACCAGTGACCAATTGAGTTTCACATCCTTACACGTTCCTCTATATTCTTGAAGAAAACAAGTCTATCACCAGAAATCTTTACAAGTAATGTAGAACTTTTGGTGTTTTCTAGACGGTGGGCTTCTGAACTTCCTCAGCAGACACCACAGAAAGCTTTCCCCAAATGCTGGCCCTCCTTGCCCTGTGGTTTCTTCCCACCACACGGCCCTTTTCTTCCTCCTCCCCTCCATGGTGCTCTTTCCCTGAGGAGAGGGAAAGGTTCCCTCAACCTGTGTCATCCGTCCACCAGACTCACAGGTGTTCTCTTGACACCATATGCCCTGCCCCTCCTTCATCTCCGAGTCAAGGAAGCTCAGAAGCGTCCAAAGCTTCCTAAGTAGAGTTTTTCTATTACTCTGACTGGTTTTCTCACAAGATAATTTCTGGTGAGCCACATTCTCTCCCTGGCCATTTAACTTGATTTGGAAGAAAATACATAAAAACAAGGCAGGTCTTTTCTGAAGCAGATGGCTATAATCTAAAAAGGCAAGAGAATATACTCATTCATTTTTTTTTTAAATGGACTCAAGTGAAATTCACAAAGCATAAAATCAACCATTTTAAAGTGAACATTTCAGTGGCATTTGGTACATTCAACGTTGTACAACGACCTCTTTTTAAGTTCCAGAACATCTCCACCCTTCCAGAGTTAAACCCCTCACCCACTAAGCAGTTTTTCCTCAGTCTCTCCTCCCTCAGCCCTTGGCAAACACCAATCTTCTTTCTGTTTCTATGGACTTACCCAGTCTTGATATTTCGTATGGTATCAATGGTATCATATGGTATGTGATCTTTGGGGTCTGACTTCTTTCATTGAGCATAATGTTTTCAAAATTCTTTCACATTGTGGTATGTATCAAAATTTCAATCCTTTTTATGGCTGAGTGATATTCTACTGTGTATATCATAATTTGATTATTTGTGTATATCATAATTTGTTCATCCATTCATTCACTGTTGGACACTTGGGTTTTTCCTATCTTTTGGCCATTACTAGGAGTGCTGCATGAACAGTCATGTACAAGGCTTTCTTTGAGAGTGTGTTTTCAATGCTAGATCATATGGTAATCTTATGTGTAACTTTTATTTTTAAAGATTTTATTTATTTATTTGACAGAGATCACAAGTAGGCAGAAAGAGAGAGGAAGGGAAGCAGGCTCCCCGCTGAGCAGAAAGCCCGATGCGGGGCTCGATCCCAGAACTCTGGGATCATGACTGGAGCCGAAGGCAAAGGCTTTAACCCACTGAGCCACCCAGGCACCCCTCTTATGTGTAACTTTTTGATGAAACTCCATACTATTTTCCACCATGGATGAACCATTTTACAGTCCTAATAGCTAAACAAAAGAGTTCCAATTTCTCCACATCCTTGACAACATTTTTTACTTTTCCAGGTTTGTTTTTTGGTGTGTGTGTGTCTGTGTGTGTGTGTGTGTGTGTGTGTTTTACTACACCCATTCTTGTATGAAGTGGTATCTCAATGTCATGTTGACTTGCATTTCCCTAATGACTAATGACGTTGAGCATCTTGTCATGTGCTTATTGGCCATTTGCATGCATTTTACAGAGAAATTATCCATCCATTTTTTAAAATCTAAAAGTGAATGGCCTTTGGAACTAAAGAGAGTTGAGTTCAAATAGGTCCAGCAATTTAAGAGCATTGTACCTTTGGGCTGAGTACTTCTTAGGCTTTGTTTCCATCCTCCGTGAAGAGCACAGAATAACTTCTCATTTCTGGCTCCTTGGCATCCTCCACATCTTGGCTTAAACTGTTGACTCAGAGAGGTTTCCCTGATACTCATCTTTAAAATAGGTTCAAGTGTTATTCTGTCTCACAGTATATAATTCTTTCCTTCATAGCACTTGACACAGTCTTTAATTACATATTCATTTGTAAGTTTTTGTCATCTGTTTCCTCTACCAGATCATTCACTCTTTATGGTCAAGAACCGTTTACTGTCTTGTTTGCAACTGTGTATCTACAGCATAGCACAGTATCTAGCATGTAAGAAGTGATGGGATGTTTGTTGAATAAGACAAAAATAATAATAAGTCACTAATGATATTTCTAGAGAATTTAGCAGAGTACACAGGACATATTAGATCAGTGGTTCACAATGGGAAATTTTGGGAATGTGGTTGGGGGTAGAGGGGAATGTTTGTGGTTACAATAATTGGGAAGACACTATTGGCATTTAGAGGGTAGAGACCAAGAATACTAAACAATGCCTATGGGGCAACTGTGCAATGCAAAATATTGTCCCTCATCCCACACAACTTTGGAATATCCTCCCAGACATTGATGTAGGGGAAAAATCTGTCTGTAATTATCTGCATTTATAATACTTTTACATATAAACAGAAAGTAACATTTGCACATTTTAGTATGCACTGAATTTTCCAGGAATGCAACTATCACATAAATTTAGAAAAGACTGTATTTCATTTTGTTTGAAACTCCATTGAGAATTGTTCACCTTTTCAGAAGATCACATCTCCATTAGCAACACTGCTTATGTTATTCAAACCCTCAATATAACACTTTAGGCTCAGGCTGTATTTGTAAGTGTGATTCTGCATATTGGTGCAAAAAACTGATTAGTTCATTACGTCCCTCTAGCCTGGACATGCCTGAGTATCTACATATTGAAATACATGTTATTTTATTATAAATTAATTTCTTCTTTCTTTCTTCTTTACGTTGTATTTATTTACAGCATGTTAATCATTTTGAAATTATGTATGTAGGTAGGTTATCCATGAATTTTGTTGCAGGATCTTAAGAAAAACAAAATTTTTGTTTTAAAGGAAAGCAATGAGTCTAACAGGGATTAGAACTGCTGTCTTAGGGACATCTGGGTGGCGCAGTTGGGTAAGTGTCCACCTCTTGATTTTGGCTCAGGTCGTGATCTCCGCACTGTGAGATAGAGCCCTGCATTCGGCTCCACACTTGGCATGGAGTCTGCTTGGGGTTCTCTCTCCCTCGTCTCCCTCACACATGTGCATGTGCTCTCTCTCTCCAATAAATAAACAAATCCCCTTAAAAAAAAAAAGAACTGCTGTATTAAATGTTCTCTTTTGAATAATAATAATAATAATGGAATTGTACATCTTTGTCTGAGGTGAATGGCAAGAGAAACAAGATCTTTCTTATTTTTATTCTAAGAGCTTACTTTCTTATTCTTATCCCCCAAATGCTCCTTTGCCACATGCCCAGGGACACTTTTCATAGTTTGTGCACTCCAAGTCTTGGTGCCTAAAAGGAAAATGTGCATTATAGGACCTGCAAGCAGCGTTCTTATATGGTCACCCAAAGTGAGGTGTGTGCAGCAAAAATTATACAAAGTCTGGCTGGTGTCTGAGAGGCATTAGTATAGCAGAGAGATCTAGAGCTTATACATCAGACAGATCTGGGTTTTAAGTCTGAATCCATTCTTGAGTAATGACATTACCTCAGACTAGTTGTTTAATTCCCCGAGCTTCATTTTCCTCAGCTCTAGAATGGAGCCAATGACAGTTGACCATAGAGTTGCTAGGTTATTAAATGGGATCCTGTGTACATGCAACCCTGCCCCATGCAGCTGTGTGGTAGGTACCCCACATTAATTTCTTTCTTCATCCTCTAATCTCCCAGATTGTTCAAATAATTGCCACCCAGAGACACAGGTTCTATATAGCCTATCCTGAATATGAATTCACAAAATGATTACATATGAAGACATCACTGGCTTTTATTAAACAACCATATTTTTACACTACACTCTGTGCATTCTGTTCAATATAAACCTTAGTCCAAGGTGCTAAACCTGCAATTTGCTGAGAAGCATTTTCCAGGAAGTCCCTAGCTTTCATCGTTCTGAAAGGGGACCGCAAGCTCCACAGGTTAGATATGACCACCTTTGACAAAACTGCTTCATTACCTTTGAAGTAACTATCAGATGAGCAAGTTATTTTTTACTTTTACGGATACTTAAGAAGTATGTTAGATAAGTTAGTAGAGGTCAGCCACCAAGACTCAACCACTGTCTATCATGTTGAATCCTTTGTGGGGTTTTGGAAGAAACAAAAACATTCTCTGGCTCAAGGAACCATTGAGTAAGTTTAGGAGACAAAAACTTCAGACAGCTTCAGGACACTTAGCACTGGATATGGTCCAGAATGAACATGTCAATGCCGAAGATGTTCAATGAGGAGGAGAATTCATGGAGAAAGGATGAACTTGGAGGAGATGAGATACTCACAGCATCATCCATGGATATGTATCTGGGACTAGCAGGTTTATGAAGGAAAAGATTACAAAGATCTCTTAATTGAGTCAAGCAAATATGTTGTTGTATTGTGGTCAATTCAATCTTACTAGTAGAAACCCTAGCTGAAGCCAACTCCTTGGTTTTGATGGAGAATCCATGCATTCATTCAACAAATATGTACTGAATTCCTGGTATGTGTCAAGCACTGAATAAGAAAGTGGGGATTCTATCTGAGCAATCGGATGCAGTCCCCATCCCCAGACAACACACATTCTAGAAGGGCAGATAGACATTATCTAGTTATAAGTGTGCAACTGCCTCCTGCAAGGTAGAAAAGAACCAGGAACTACAGGAACATAAAGCTGCACCAAATCTAGTCTGAGATGTCCAGAAATACTTTCCTGAAGTAGTGATGGCCCAGCTGAATTTTGAAGGATGAAATGAAGTTAGCTGCATAAAGGGGAAAATAACATTCTTGACGGAAGGAACAACGTATGTAAGGGTTATATTACTTTTACCTTTCACTATTTATAATAATATCTGAAAGAATGCTCAAGATGTCTGATCCAGATAATTCTCTATTCAGTATAATATTACATATAATATGCATAATATTATATATGTAATAATTCTGTGGGATCTAATTTTGCATGTGTTCTGTGTATTAAGAAAACGTCCCCCAAATTTTTAAAAATACTATCCATGGACCCCAAAAAGACAATGGCGTAGAGTCCATAAACATTTTTGTGACAGGGATAACTGATATAACCATGTAATTGACTGAATCTTTCTCCAAGATGGAGATTTGGGTTGGAGAGAGGCAGAGAGGTTAGTCTTGGGGCAATGAATACAGGGTCATCAGGATTCAGTAATGGTGGCCTGTGCACAAGTGATGGAAGTTGCTCTTTATTTACTCTGAGTGGTAGCTAACTAGAGAGAAGAGAGAATCATGGAATTTTAGATCCAGAAATGATCTGAGAAATATTTTTTTCTCTTCTCTTTTCCTCTCAAATAGCCAGATTTTTGCTGTACCATGCCATCTGGCTAAGAACTTTTCGTTACAACTTTTTAAAAAATATAAACGTAATGCATACATTTATTTTGAAAATTGGAAATTATGAGAAAGAACAAAGAATCAAAAAAGCACTCACAATCTTTTTTTTAAGATTTTACTTATTTATTTATTTGACATATATATAGAGAGAGATCGCACAAGCAGTCAGAACAGCACGTAGAAGGAGAGGGAGAAGCAGGCTCCCTGCTGAGCAGAGAGCCCAGCATGGGGCTAGATCCCAGGACCCGGGATTATGACCTGAGCTCAAGACAGACGTTTAACTGGCTGAGCCACCCAGGCACCCCAGCACTCATAATCTTATACTTACTTTATTCCACCATGGAATTTAGAGCCATTTTCTAAACCAGTCTCTTTTTGGGGGGCGGGGGGATTATCAGATTGCTTCTTTTTATTTTCCCTTTCTTTCCCCTCCCTCCCTCCCTTCCTTCTTTTCTTCCTTCCTTCCTTCCTTGCCTATTTCCTTCCTCTTTTCTTACTTTTCCTTTTCTTTTTTGCTACTCAAATAAGGCTGCAACGAACATCTTTGTTCCTAAGGTTCTGTTACATATAATATTATTCCCCCTTAGAATACATTTCTAGAAATGTATTTTTGGACTTTGAGAATTTGAATATTTTGGATACATTCTGCAATGACTGTCAATAGGTGCTGAGGTCACAAGATGAAATGCTGATGAAGAACTTTGTAAAAGATGAATCAGGCAGAAAACACCTAAATATACAGATCAATTTTAACATCACTAAAACTGTGACAGCCAAACATTAGGTTCACCCCTTGATTTGGTGCAACAGACAATACACAGCCCCACCTATGAAATATTCTTTCCAAAAGTAAAAACAAACAAGCATGAGAGCTGAACAGAAATCAGTTTGCCTCAGTCAGTTAAGCCTCCAACTCTTGATTTTCTCTTTGGCCATGATCTCAGGATTGTGAGATCGAGCCCCAGCCACACTCAGTGTGGAGCCTGCTTGTGACTCTCTCTCTCTCTTTCCCTCTGCCCCTCCCCACCCCACAGCTCATGCTCTCTCTCTCTGTCCGAAACAAACAAACAAACAAACAAACTGAACAGAAATCTGTCAAGCTTCTAGGATCTAATCCCAGTTTATAGGACGTATAAGAGGTAAAGGAATAAGTTAAACAATACCACAAATACAGAATCTGGAAACGTATACTTCAATATGAATTGTTCAAGTTTCTTTTTTCAACAAATGGCATAAAACAAAAGCAAGAGGGAATTATTGTGGATTAAAAGAGTTGGAGAGACATACCAAATTCAATCTGTGGCCCTTTCTTGGATCCTAATTCAAACAAGCGATTGTAAGGACCATATTTGAAACAAAGGGAGACATTTGATTATGGCCTGGGATTTGATGAACCTGGAGTAATTTCACTAGGAATGAGAATGGTATTATGGATGTGCAGAGTAGTCCCTCTCTGTGAAAGAGTCATATTTAAAAATATACAGGTGACATTAGATAATGTTGGGGATTTTATTTTATTTGAAACACGCCAGCAAAACAAAAACAAAAACAAAAACAAAAACAAAACCAGGTTGTGGGTGTGGATACATTAAACACGTTTGTCAAAATGTGGATAAATGGTGAAGCATACATGAGATTCACATTTGTCCATGTTGGAAACTTTGTATAATAAAAAGTAAAAATATGTGTGTTAATAGGGTAGTGCTAAAACAGTGAATTTTGTTCTGGAAGTTAAAGGTTGGAATCTATTTTAGTTGTAAGCGGCAGCACTTTCTGCAAAATTATTTCATGTGTCTTTTGAAACTGGACTAGGAGGAAGGCACCTTTTGCATAGGTCTGTGATTGTTGTGGAGGTCCAATATTTGTCACCGCACACTGTGGACATCCCCGAGCTGCCGCCAGGATGAAAACTTGGAATGGTTCCTTATTTAAGAGAACACGACATCAAAAACTAAGGATGTTCTATATGTTGGCTGATTGAATTTAAATTTAAAAAGAGTAAATTCAAGATTTTCATTGTGATCTACAGGTTCCACACAATCAAAGGTCAAATTCTTAGAGGAAATCTGAAGTATTTAGAGGGTACAAAGAACAGAAATCATTTCCCAAATCTGTTCAAGTGTTATGGCTGCCCAACCCGAGACCCCAGCAACTGGTTCTTCATCCTTAAATGTTTAAGAAAGGTCAGAGGAGATATCGTCAAAACGTGGGTGGCACATAGATTAGACCTGGAAAGTAATGACCGTCCTTCAGGATTAAAGTTGAGGGTTATAAGCTGAAGCCGATGGAAGGCATTTGATTTGGGCATTTACAAAAGCCCAGGATAAGGCTTGAAAGCATTTCACTAAGTGAAATAAGGCAGACTCAAAGAACAAACATTGTATGATGGCACTTACCTGAGATACCCAGAAGAGACAAATTCACGGAGGCAGAGAGTAGAAGAGAGTTTACGAGGTGAGGGGAAGAGGGGAGGAAATGAGAAGTTGTTTAATGGGGACACAGTTTCAGTTTAGGATGATGAAAAAGTTCGGGAGATGGACAGTGGTGATAATTGTACAACATTGTGAATGTGCTTAAAATGGGCAAAAACGGTACATTTTATGTTATGTACCTTTTACCACAATCAAGAATAAATAAACAAACACACTCACAGAGGAGGAAAGAAGCATAGTGGGCAGTGGAATCGTTTCCTGCCTCAGCTCATTTGCCCCACAAATGATGTCCTTTGTGGTTGTGGCATGAATAACAAAGTATTTCTAGCTTGTGCCTATCAAACCACAGTCTATTTTATAGTCCGGTGCTTTTCAGACTTAAGAGGGCATCAGAATCCCCTGCCTGGTTTGTCAAAACACAGGGTGTTTCACACCCAGATTTTTGGATTCAGTAGGTCTGAGGGGAGGCCTGAGGATTTGTGTTTCTGCTAAGTTCCCAGCTGACGCGATGCTGATGCTCCTGGGGACAGCTCTTTGAGAACCTCATTTATATATAAAGAATTATACATCCTTTCCATTGTTTGAAAAAGTTCTGAAATGCTTCCCCAGATGCCTGTCTACAATCATGGAGTCTTTACGATGTAAACAGAGAAAATTCAACCCAATTGCTCTAAAGTAAAAAGAAAAAATGATATTTAGTAAATCCAAGAACTAAGAAGTCCAGTGGTAAGGCAATCTTTAGGTACTGTTTGATTAATTGACTCACCCTTCTCAGAGTTAGGGGTCCATTTTGAGTCAAATTGTGTCCTCCCCCACCCCCCCCACAAGATACACCAGAGTCCTAAACCCCAGGGTCTTAGAATGTGACATTATTTGGAAATAGGGCCTTTACAGAGGTAACCAAGTTAAAATGAGATCACTGCAGTGGGCCCTGATTCAGTAGGACTGGCGTCCTTATACAAAGGGGAAATTTGGACACAGAGATAGACACTCACATAGGGAAAACAGCGTGTGATGATGAAGGTAAAGATCAAGAAGAAGCATCTACAGGCCGAAGATTGCTGGCAAACTGCCAGAAGCTAGAGGGAGGCCTAGCTTCGTCTTCCTCACAGCCTTTCAGAAAGAAACAACCCCGCCAATACCTGGATCTCAGACTTCTAGCCTCCAGAACTATGAGGCTATAAAATCTTGTTATTTAAGCTACCTAGTTTATGGGTTTTTGTCTTATGGGACAGTCTTAGGGAAAACTAATATAATTTTTAAAAAATATTTTCTTAGCTTGGCCTTCTTCTGTGGCTAGCTTTATCCCACGCCAGTCCCCTTCCAAGTAGTAGCAATGACGTCAGCACATTCCAGACCTCATACCCTCACACATATCCTCACGTTCATCTTCAGGAGGAAGAGTCTGTTCCCACAGGAGAGAAACGGAGCTCTTTCCCAGAATCCCACAGAAAACATCTCCTGAGTTTCATGTGTTCAAATCAGACCACGTGCCCATCCTGGAAGCAATCACTGCAGTCAGGGGAATGGAATATGCTAATGTGCCCAAGCCAATTCTTTTTTTTTTTTTTTTTAAGATTTTATTTTTATTTATTTGACAGACAGAGATCACAAGTAGGCAGAGAGGCAGGCAGAGAGAGAGAGGAGGAAGCAGGCTCCCCGCTGAGCAGAGAGCCCGATGCGGGGCTCGATCCCAGAACCCTGGGATCATGACCTGAGCCGAAGGCAGAGGCTTTAACCCACTGAGCCACCCAGGTGGCCCCGCCCAAGCCAATTCTTGAAGAGGACGGGTAAGTGGAAAAGTGTGCTTCCCTGGAGAAAAACCTAGGCTGGTTGGTGGGAGAAGGGAAGCTGTGGAGGCATAATTATACTGTCATCTGAGGAGGGTATTAACATTAAATGGGTCTTAACAATGAAGCAGGCACCATGAGCTGAAGAAAAATGAAATACAACTTTTTCTTCTGTATTGAAGTATAATTTACATACAATAAAACTTAGCACTTGTAAGTATACAGTTTGGTGAGGCTTGTCTAATGTAACCACCATCACAATCATTATCTAGAACATTTCTGTCACCCCCAAGAAGTTTGCTTCCATGCTTTTGCAATCAATATATCTGTCTCGTTCCAGGTATCAGTAGTGTGTTACTTTCTGTTGCTGAGTGATAGTCTATTGAATGGATATACCACCATTTGTCTAACCTTTCACCAGTTGATGGACATTTAGGCCTTTTCCAGTTTGGGAGCTGTTACGAATAAAATTCCTATGAACATTTCAGCACACATATTTTTGTAGAAATATATTTTCACTTTAGCTGGGTAAATATCTAGCATTGCTGGTTTTGTATGGGTTTTATGGTAAATGTATATTATCAATATAAGAAACAACCAAACTACTTGTTTTCCAAGGATCTATTCAATTTTGAATTCCTGCAAGTTCTTATTGCTCTCTCTGGCATCGTCAAGCTTTTCTCATTTTAGATATCCTAGCTGGTATGTAGTAGAATCCCATTGTGGCTTTAATGTGTATTTCCTTTTTGAATAATAATACTTTGCGTTTTTCCATGTACTTACTTACAATTTATATCTTTTTCAATTATGTTTCTGTTCAAATCTTTTGATCATGTTTAATTGGGTTATTCATCTTATCATTACATTGTAAGTGTTCTTTATATAGTTTGAATACAAGTTCTTTATCACATAGACATTTTGTAAATACTTTCTTTTACTCTGTAGCTCGCCTTTTTCTTTTCTTTTTTCTTTTTTTTTTTTAGATTTTATTATTGAGAGAGAGAGAGATAACAAGTAGGCAGAGAGAGAAGGGAAACAGGCTCTCTGCTGAGCAGAGAACCTGATGTGGGGCTCAATCCCAGGACCCTGAGATCATGATCTGAGCCAAAGAAAGAGGCTTAACTCACTGAGCCACCCAGGCACCCTGCCTTTTCATTTTCTGAACAATATCTTTGAATACTAAAAGATTTACATGTTGATGAAGTTCAATTTATCATCTTTTCACTTATGTCTCATACTGACTATGTCTTATTTAAGAAATCTTTGCTTAACCCATGGACACAAAGATGCCTGCATCTCCCTCTAGAAATATAGTAGCATTAGCTCTTATATTTAGGACTGTGATCCATTTCTAGTTAATTTGTGTATGATGTGATATGGGGAATCTAGGTTTCTTTTTTGTTTATGAATAGCCAATTATTTCCACAGCTTTTATTGAAGAGTCAGTCTTTTCCTTATGGGATTACCTGGCACCTTTGCTGCAATTTAATTGACCACTTATGTGTAGATCATCTTGTAGACTCTCTATTCTGCTCCATTGAAATATATTACTATCTTTAAACCAATAGTATGCTATCTGGATTACTGTAATTATTTTTTTTTACTAAGTTTTAAACTCAGTATGAAGGCTCAAACTTTGTGCTTTCTCAAGTTTGACTATTGTGGGTCCTTTGAATTTCCATATGTTTTAAAATCACTTGGTCAAACTCTACACACACATTCATCAAAAACAGAGCCTGCTGGGATTTTAATTTGTACCACATTGAATCTACGGATTAATTTGGAAATTGTTAATATTGTAACAATGTTCCTATCCATGAATATGGTATATCTCTCCAGTTATTCATGTCTCTTAAAATTTTCTTCAGCAATGATTTGGAGATTTTAATCCACAGTTCTTTCATATATTTTGTAAATGTATCCTTATTTAACATTTCTGTTGTTATTATAATCGGTACTATCATTTTAACTGCCAGTTTTTATTTATAAATATACTTATTTTTATATTGATTTTATGATACATCCTTGCCAAATGGATCAAATCTACATAACTTTCATTTCTTTCTCTTGACATTGAATTGAGTAGGACCACCAGTGTGACATTGAAAGGAAGTGTTAAGAGGGAACATCTTTGCCATATTCTCCATTATGATGAGGAAACAGCTATTTTGAGTTACTGGCTATGTATTTGACAGTATGACAACTCTGCTCACACTTAGAGTCTGGACTTTTAGACAAGAACCTGAGCTCAGGATTCCTACCACAAGTTCCCACTTTGCTTTCTCCAGAACACCTTTTAAAATAACATAGAGTTGAGCCCCCCAAGGTTAATGACTTCCACTCCAGCCACCTTATAAGTAATAGATGCTTGCTACTCTGGTTTCTATCCCCTGCTCAGTCATGTCTTGGGATAGAGGACTACCTTTCTCTATCTCATTGTGTCTCCCTCCCACCATTTCTGGGATATGTAAGTAATAAATCTTGAGACTTTATTTCCTTTGGGTGAATATATTGAAACTGTACTTTCAGTTTTCACTTGCCCAAAGTGGCAACTAGGATGCTGAGGGAGCTACCTGATAATCCTATGTGGGTGGTTTGTGCCTCCTCATTCAGCAGATCGTAATCTGCATATTCTTAACTTAACACACCAGCTATGCACTCTCCAACACACTGATCTTAAGTACAAAATTCAGTCTTCCACAATTAAATATATTAACTGTAGGGTGTTTGTAGCTGCTTTATCAAGTTAACAGTTTTTCCTTCTAATCCTAGTTTGCTGAGAGTTTTTATCAAAAATGGATGTTGAATTTTTATCAAATACTTTTCCTGTATCTATTAAAAAGGTTATGAATGGGTTTTTTATTCCCTTGAATTTGTAAATATAAAGAATTACTTTGGTTGAGGGGCACCTGGGTGGTTCAGTCAGTTAAGCGCCTGCCTTTGTATCAGGTCTGGGATTGAGCCCCAAGTCTGGCTCCCTGCTTAGCCAGGAGTCTGTTTCTCTTTATTCCTCTGCCTTCCCCTTGCTTGTGCTGTCTCTCTCTTTCAAATAAAAAAAATAAAATCTTGGGGTGCCTAGGTGGCTCAGTGGGTTAATCCTCTGCCTTCAGCTCAGGTCTTGGTCTCAGGGTCCTGGGATCGAGCCCTGCATTGGGCTCTCTGCTCAGCGGAAAGCCTGCTTCCTTTCCTCTCTCTCTGCCTGCCTCTCTGCCTACTTGCGATCTCTCTCTGTCAAACAAATAAATAAAATCTTTTTAAAAAATAAATAAAATCTTTTAAAAATTACTTTGGTTAACTCAAATATATATATTTTAAAATGAGTAGATTAATATGTTGCTCTAAATATATATTTTAAGAAGTTAAAAACAAGGAATTTTTTTTTTAATTTTTAAAAATTTTTTTTTATTTTCAGCATAACAGTATTCATTGTTTTTTGTACCACACCCAGTGCTCCATGCAGTCCGTGCCCTCTCTAATACCCACCACCTGGTTCCCCCAACCTCCCACCCCCCCACCTCTTCAAACCCTTCAGATTGTTTTTCAGAGTCCATAGTCTCTCATTGTAAGGAATGTTTCTTTTTGCTGTAATAATTAACATTATTAAAATTTTTGGAAAATAAGATATTCATATCTGACAATAGCAAATACCAAAACTAAAGTTCAAAATCTGGTAGTCATTTTGATTTAACTCTAAGTAAATTCTCCATTTTTTAGTTGAGCAATGTCCATGGTAGACAGTGAGCACTTGACAGGCATAATTTAATACACACCACTACCCCCTTTGTTTTCATTCACCAAAATTTGCAGAGATCGTGGAAAGTATCAAACATTTCTTTTGTATAGAAAGTTTTTTTTTCAATTGCTTTTGAAACTTTTATTTATTCACCAAACCAGTACCATCATGGCCCAAATTATGACCCCAAATTATGGGGGCACAGATTATGCCCCAAATTATGGTCCACAAACTACAAATAGTCAACACTGAAAACTGGACCTTCAGATTTTACTAGTTTCTCTGAAAATTCTGGTTTCAATGCAAGAAATCAAAGAATTTTTAAGCAACTCAAGTTCTTATTTTCTAACTGCAGTGGGAAGTATACTGTTATATCCTCTTCCAACTGTGTCAATCAACTCTTTAATTAAACTGTCTTTTCAGTATACCTGGGAGGCTTGGTTGTTTGACTGACTGAGTGTCTAACTCTTGATCTCAACTCCGGTCTTGATCTTAAGGTCATGAGTTCAAGCTTTGCTTTGGGCTCCACACTGGGCATGGAGCCTACATAAGAAAAAGGAAAAAAAAAAAGGAAAAAAATTATCTTTTTAAATATTTTCATTGATACCATGCTATTATATTTTCACTATTGAGGGAATGGCCATCAAAATGATATTTCATATTTCTTTTTATTATTACATTCCAGTTTTTTATTTACACAGGATATTGAAAGTTGTAGAGGAAGCTCTTTTTCCATGAAGGAAGAGATAGAATAGACACAGGACTTCTGTTCAGGAACCTTTCCATTGTGCTTACTGTTGTGGTATAATTTTGTTGCTTTCATTCATTTTATAGCATAATAAATTATAAACTCATCTCTAAGGATATGACCAGAGGACTCTGAGTTTAAGTTACTTGAAATAATTGTCTCTGTATGAATATTTTATCAATTTAATATAGTTCTCATTAGTTTATGTTCAGCTTTAATGTTTGCTCTTTTCCATTCATTTAAATTAATTGTTATTTTTTGAACATGTAAAACAAATTTTCTTTTTTTAATGGCTTAGTTATTATTTTTTAATTTAAATTCAATTAGCCAACATATAGTATATCATTAGTTTCAGATGTAGAGTTCAGGAATTCATCAGTTGCATACAACAGTCAGTGCTCATCACATCACAAGCCCTCCTTAATGCCCATCACCCACTTAACCCATCCCCCCACCCACCTCCCCTCCAGCAACCCTCAGTTTGCTTCCTGTAGTTGAGAGTCTCTCATGGTTTATCTCCCTCTCTGATTTCTTACCATTCAGTTTTCCCTCCCTTCCCCAATGATCCTCTTTGATGTTTCTTATATTCCACATGTGACTGAGACCATATGATAATTGTCTTCCTCTGATTGACTTATTTTGCCCAGCATAATACTCTCCATTTCTATCCACATTGATGTAAATAGTAAATATTCATCATATATATTCATCAAGATATATATATATAGAGAGAGAGAGAGTGTGTGTGTGTGTATATGTATAGATATATATATACATATATATGTGTGTATATATATATGTGTGAGAGAGAGAGAGAGAGAATATATATATATGTATACACACACATATATATGTGTGTGTGTGTGAGAGAGAGAGAGAGAATACACACACACACACACACACACACCACATCTTTTTTCTGAGTAATATTCATATATATATATATATGATCTTATATATATATATATATATCACATCTTCTTTATCCATTCATCTGTTGATAGACATCTTGGATCTTTCAGTAGTTTGGCTACTATGGACATTGCTGCTATAAACATTGGGATGCATGTGCCCCTTTATCACTACCTTTGTATCTTTAAGGTAAATACCTAGTAATGCAATTGCTGGGTCATAGGGTAGCTCTATTTTTAACTTCTTGAGGAATCTCCATACTGTTTTCCAGAGTGGTTGTCCCAGCTTGCATTCCCACCAATGGTGTAAGAGTGTTCCCCTTTCTCCACATCCTCGCCAACATTTGTTGTTTCTTGATTTGTTAATTTTAGTCATTCTGACTGGTGCGAAGTGGTACCTCATTGTGATTTTGATTTGCATTTCCCTGATGCCAAGTGATGTGGAGCATTTTTCATATGCCTGTTGGCCATTTGTTTGTCTGTTCATGTCTTTCTTGCATTTCTTCTGCCCATTTCTTGACTAGATTATTTGTTTTGGGGCCATTGTGTTTGATAAGTTCTTTACAGATCTTTGATACTAGCCCTTTATTTGATATATCATTTGCAAATATCTTTTCCCATTCTGTAGGTTGCCTTTTAGTTTTCTTGACTGTTTCCTTTTTTCTGCAGAAGATTTTTATCTTGATGAAGTCCCAATAGTTCATTTTTGCTTTTGTTTCTCTTGCCTTTGGAGACGTGTCTAGCAAGAAGTTGCTATGGCCAAAGTCGAAGAGGTTGCTGCCTGTGTTCTCAAGGATTTTCATGGATTCCAGTCTCACATTTAGGTCTTTCACCCATTTTGAGTTTATCTTTGTGTATAGTGTAAGAAGATGGTCCAGTTTCATTCTTCTACATGTGTCCAATTTTCCCAATACCATTGTTGAAGAAACTGTCTTTTTCACATTGAATCTTCTTTCCTGCTTTGTGAAAGATCAGTTGACCATAGAGTTGAGGGTCCATTTCTGGGTTCTCTATTCTGTTCCATTGATCTATGTGCCTGTTTTTGTGCCAGTACCATACAGTCTTGATTACAGTTTTGTAATATAGCTTGAAGTCTAGCATTGTGATGCCCCCAGCTTGAGTTTTCTTTTTCAACATTTCTCCAGCTATTCAGGGTCTTTTCTTGTTCCATACAAATTTTAGGATTATTTTTTCCAACTCTGTGAAAAATCTTGATGGTATTTTGATAGGGATTGCACTGAATGTATAAATAGCTCTGGGTGACATAAGCATTTTAACAATATTTATTCTTTGAATCCATGAGGATGGAAAGTTTTTCCATTTTTTTGTGTCTGCCTCAATTTCTTTCATAAGTGTTCCATAGTTTTTAGAGTATAGATCCTTTATCTGTTTGGTTAGGTTTATTCCTAGGTATCTTATGGTTCTTGGTGTAATTGTAAATGGGACTGATTCCTTAATTTCTCTTCCTTCTGTCTCATTAGTTTACAGAAATGAAACTGATTTCTGTGCATTAATTTTATATCCTACCACATTGCTGAATTCCTGTATGAGTTCTAGCAATTTGTGGGTGGAGTTTCTTGGGTTTTCCACATAAAGTATCATGTCATCTGTGAAGAATGAGAGTTTGACTTCTTCATTGCCAATCTGAATGCCTCTTTTTTTTTTTTCCTTTTTGTTGTCTGATTGCTGAGTCTAGGACTTCTAGTATTATGTTGAACAACAGTGGTGAGAGTGGACATCCTTGCCATGTTCATGATCTTAGGAGAAAAGCTCTCAGTTTTTCCCCCATTGAGAATTATATTCATTGTAGGCTTTTCATATGCGGCTTTTATGATATTGAGGTATAGTACTTTTATCCCTACACCGTGGAGACTTTTAATCAAGAAAATATACTATATTTTGTCAAATGCTTTTCCTCCATCAATTGAGAGGATCATATGTTCCTTGTCCTTTCTTTCATTAATGTGATGTATCACGTTGATTGATTTGTGAATGTTGAACCACCCTTGCAACCCAGGGATAAATCCCCTCTGATCGAATAACTTTTTTAATGTACTGTTGGATCCTATTGGGTAGTGTCTTGGTGAGAATTTTGGCATACATGTTCATCAGGGATATTGGTCTATAATTCTGTAATTCTCCATTTTGGTGGGGTCTTTGTTTTGGGGTCAAGGTAATGTGGGCCTCATAGAACAAGTTTGGAAGTTTTCCTTCCACTTCTATTTTTTTGAAATAGCTTCAGAAGAATAGGTATTCGTTCTTTAAATGTTTGGTGGAATTCCCCTGGGAAGCCATCAGGCCTTAGACTCTTGTTTGTTGGACTCTTGTCTTACTGTTTCAATTTCC
Organism: Enhydra lutris kenyoni; assembly: GCF_002288905.1. Classification (NCBI taxonomy): domain Eukaryota; kingdom Metazoa; phylum Chordata; class Mammalia; order Carnivora; family Mustelidae; genus Enhydra; species Enhydra lutris. Next base: position 5,755,592 of record NW_019154113.1, on the reverse strand, counting down.
CTACTGGTTATGTGTCTATTCAGGTTCTCTATTTCTTCCTGTTTCAGTTTTGGTAGCTTATACGTTTCTAAGAATGTATCCATTCATTTCTTCCACATTGCTTATTTTGTCGGGATATAGTTGCTTATAATTGTTCTTAAATTTGTCTTTCTTTGATGTTGGTCGTAATCTCTCCTCTTTCATTCATGATTTTATTAATTTGGGTTCTTTCTCTTTTCTTTTTGATAAGTCTGACTAGGGGTTTATTGATCTTATTAATTCTTTCAAATAACCAGCTTCTAGTTTCATTGATCTCTTCTACTGTTCTTTTGGTTTCTATTTCATTGATTTCTGTTCTGATCCTTATTATTTCTTGTCTCCTGCGGGGTCTAAACTCTCTTTGCTGTTCTTTTTCCAGTTTCTTTAGGTGTGAGTTTAGCTTGTGTATTTGAGACTTTTCTAGTTTCTTGAGAAAGGCTTGTATTGCTATGTACTTCCCTCTTAGGCTCACCTTTGCTGCATCCTAAAGGTTTTGAACAGTCATGTTTTCATTTTCATTTATTTCCATGATTTTTAAAAATTCTTCTTTAATTTCCCATTTATTCTTTAGTAGGATGCTCTTTAGCCTCCAAGTGTTTGAGTCCCTTCCAAATTTCCTCCTGTGATTGAGTTCCAGTTTCAAAGCATTGTGGTCTGAAAATATGCGGGGAACAATTCCAATCTTTTGGTACCAGTTGAGACCTGATTTGTGATCTTGTATATAATCTATTCTGGATAATGTTCCATGTACACTTGAGAAGAATGTGTATTCTGTTGCTTTAGCATGGAATGCTCTGTGTATATCTATGAAGTCCACCTGGTCCAGTCATTCAAAGCCCTTGTTCCCTTGTTGATCTTCTGCTTAGATTATCTGTCCATTGCTGTGAGTGGGATGTTAAAGTCCTCTACTTTTATTGTATTATTATCAACGTGTTTCTTTAATTTTATTATTAATTATTTTATATAATTGGCTTTTCCCAAGTTAGATGCATAATTATTTACGATTGTTATAGCTTCATGTTGGGTAAACCCTTTAAGGATGATATAGTGTCCCTCTTCATCTCTTTTTCAGTCTTTGGCTTAAAATCTAATTTGTCTGATATAAGGATTGCTACCCCAGCTTGCTTTTGATGTCCATTGGCATGATACATGGTTCTCCACCCTCTCACTTTCAATCTGGAGGTGACTTTGGGTCTAAAATGAGTCTCTTGTAGACAGCAAATGGATGGGTCTTGCTTTTATCCAATCTAATACCTGTGTCTCTTGATTGAAGCATTTAGCCCATTTATATTCAGAGTAGCTATTAAAAGATATTAATTTAGTGCCACTGTATTACCTGTAAAGTCACTATTTCTGTATATTGTCTCTTTTCCTTTCTGGTTTATGTTCTTTTGGGGTCTCTCTTCACTTACAGGCTCCCCTTTAGTACTTCTTATAGGACTGGTTTAGTGATCACAAATTCCTTAAGTTTCTGTTTGTCTTGGAAGCTATTTATCTCTCCTTCCATTCTGAATTACATCTTGCTGGATAAAATATTCTTGGCTCCATGTTTTTCTCATTTAGTACCCTGAATATATCATGCCAGGGCTCTCTGGCCTGCCTGGTCTCTGTGGATAGGTCTGCTGTGGGTCTAATGTCTCTATCCTTGTAGGTTAAGGACTTCTTGTCTTGAGCTGTTTTCAGGATTTTCTCTTTACCTCTGAAATCTGCAAGCTCCACAGCTTTACTATTATATGTCAGGCTGTTGATTTGTTTTTGTTGATTTTGAAGAGGATTCTCTGTCCCTCCTGGACTTTATTACCTGTTTCCTTCCACAAAGTAAGGAAGTTCTCAGCTATGATTTGCTCAAATATACCCTCTGTTGTTCTCTCTCTTTCCTCTTTCTCTGGGACCCCAATCAATCTAATATTGTTTTGCTTTATGGTATCACTGATTTCTTGAAGCCTCTCCTCATGATCCCTTATTTGTTTTTCTCTCTTTTCCTCAGCTCCCTTACTTTCCAACATTTTGTCTTCTATACTACTCGCTCTCTCTTCTGCCTCATTTACCCTAGCCATTAGAGCATCCATTTTAGACTGCATCTCAGTTAAAGTATTTTTAATTTGGGGCTGATTATATTTTAGTTCTCTTATTTCTACTCTACGGGATTCCCTAATGTCTTTTACACTTTTTTCAAGCCAAGCTAGTATCTTTATAATTGTTATCTGATTTCCAGGTCTGACATTCTACTTATATCCATATTGATTAAATCTATGGCAGAGAGTATTACCTCTGGTCCTTTCTTTTCTGGTTAATTCCTCCTTCTAGTCATTTTTTCCAGAGAAGAATAGACAAATGAGAGAACAAAAAAAGAAATAAAAAATAAAAATATCAACTATGACCCCAATGAAATATACACTAGACAAATCAGAAGAGATCAGAAACTGAAAAAGAAAAAAAGGTGTGTGTGTGGGAGGTAGATTATAATCAAACAGGTAGATAGAACTGGGTGATACATTTGGTCCTGGGTGTATTTTCATCTATTTGTTAGAAGACACTAAATCCCACAACCCTAAAGAAAGAAAAACTTATATATACAAAAATAAAATTGAATACAGTGAAAGGAAGCCAAAAATGAAGAACATATCTATAAAATGTAAATGTTAAGATGAAAATTTTAAAAATACTTAAAAACAGAGTTTATAAAATAGGAAACTAGTTGAAAAGAAAAAAAAGAAGTAAAGAAAAGGAAAATTTTAAACTGAAAGATAAAAGAATCAAGAGAAAAAAACCCTTGAATTCTATATACTATTTTCTCCTAGCACTGGAGATTTGCAGTTCTGTATACTCTGTAAACTTGGTATTACTTGATGTTCTAGAAGGTCTTCTGGAGGAGGGCCTGCTGTGCTGATTTTCAGGTGTCTTTACCTGGGTGGAGCTGCACTGCACCTTGCCAGAGGGCCAGGTTCAGTGTAAGCTGCTTGGGGTTCCTCTATGTGGCTTTTGTTCCCCCAAAGGCTTTTGTCGCTGCTTCAGAGGATGAAAATTAAAATGGGGGCACCCTGTTCTCCAGCCCTTGAGCTGAAAGATCCTGACTCCCACTTTTCAATAAGCCCACAGGGAAAAGCACTCTTCACTATTGTGTGTGCCTAACTCTGCAGAATCCTGCAGTGGCACCTCTGCTAGTCCTCCCAGGGGAGGGAGGAGGGTCACCAATGGCCTGCAGCTTGTAGGCACCGCCCCCACACACAGAGAGTGGTCACCTGATCCTGCATGCACCTCCATCGCTCCCTCCCCCACACACAAGGTTGAGGGTCGCCACATTTCTGCCCTTTGAAGGGCCCCCACTCAAAGAGCAGCCCTCCCATTGTTAGGGTCATGGTTTATGGCAATATGAGCTGAGAGCCCACTCACTGTTCGCAGTCGGCTTCCCCTCTCTTGTGTTTGGGATCTCTGCTGGCTCAGGCGCCCCCATTCTTTCTGTGACCCTGGGCATCCTGAACCACACTGTCCCACTTAGGATTCTGTCCCGCTCTGTCACCTGAGCACCTTTCAGGCAGGGATATGTCTCACTGGAGCAGACTTCTAAAGCATCTGATTTGGGGCTCTAGGCTATATCACTTTCTGGTAACAGGCTTACAGAGGCTCCCCCCACTGCTTACCTTCTGATATATCCCCTCAGATTCACTCCTCTGCACCTCCTACCTTGCAAAAAGTGGCTGCTTTTCTATTTGTAGAATTCCAGCAATTCTTTTCCTACATCTCAGGTTGAATTCACAGGTGTTCAGAATGATTTTATAGATATCTAGCTGAATTCAAAGGACCAGATGAAACATGGTCCCCTACTCTTTTGCCATTTTGCCTCCCTCCTCCCATGTAAAACACTTATATAGATTAAAACTCAAAGCTGTTAAAAAAAAGAAAAGAAAGAAAGAAAGGAAAGGAATTTTGCCATTTCTGTTCTTTTTACCACACTCCTGTCTCCCTCCACCACTGTTCCTCCCATTACCACTTTTATTAGTGTCTGTGTTTCTATTTGCAAAAATAAGGAAATATGAATGTGTGTGAATATACATCTATTTTTTTTTCTTATTCCCCCCTTATTTCTTCCATAAAGGGGAATTTGCTGTATACATTGTTCTGCATCTTGTTTTTTTTAGTAGCTATTTTGTCTTTGAGTTTTTTTCATCTATAAACTGGGGAGAACACTATGTGAAAAGATCAGATAGAAGAAGGCATAAGAGGGGCACCTTGGTGTCTCAGTGGATTAAGCCTCTGCCTTCGGCTCTGGTCATGGTCTCAGGGTCCTGGGATGGAGGCCTGCATTGGGGCTCTCTGCACAGCAGGGAGCCTGATCCGCCCCCCGCCACCACCTGCCTCTCTGCCTACTTGCAATCTCTCTCTCTCTGTCAAATAAATAAATAAAACATTTTTTAAAAAAGAAGGAGGCATAAGAGGTACCCACCACAAGATTAGGCACAGTGAGACCCACCTCACATGTCCCTACAGCCTACTCCTGTCACTCTGTGTAGCAACAAATACTCCCCTTGCTTCTTGCTAACTCTATAAAGTGTTCTTGTGGAAGTCAGGAGCACACAGCAGATATTCTAGAATGAATGGCCTGTAGCTTTTTACTTGTATCTACAATTAAAGCCACTGCACCTGTTCAGACTTTGAGGCAAACTTTCAGAACCCAAAGTGGTACCCAGCACACAATCCAATAAAGGTAGCCATGAATCTATCCCACCTATCACATGGGGATGAACAGATGCATGGCCAGACTACAGCACAAACGTTTTTCTATTTGACCACGATTTTCCTGTACTCCTCCTTACTTTGTGTAGATACATATTTTCATCTGATATTATTTTCCTTTTCTTCTCTATTTTTTTGGTCTCTCACTCTCTTCTTTTTTAGAGAGAGAGAGAGCATGTATGCACATGAGTGGGGGGAGGGAAGGGACCAAGGGAGAGGGAGAGAATCTTAAGCAGGGTCTACACCCAGTGAAGATCCCAACTCTGTACTTGATCTCACAACACTGAGATCATGACCATGGCCAAAATCAAGAGTCAAACGCTTAACTGACTGCACCATCCAGTCAGTTTTTCATTTTCATTTCATCCAGTCACCATTTTCATTAAGAACTTCCTTTAACCTTTCCTATGACACAGGTCTACCAGGAAGAAATTCTCTTGTCTTTTTTGGTCATTTTTTGCTTTTCTGTTTCAAAAACTCTTTTTGCGTTTCATACAGATTACTTTAGTAATAATGATTATTCTAAAGATGGTCATGTCTTCCCCTGGCATAACATGGAAAGCAAAAAAGCAAGAAGGACAGTGGGTTTTAGAATTTCTAATTTCGTACATTTTCACCCAATTAAAAATTATTTTGCCACAATGACATTTATTCCTTAACCACCACAGGAACTGTTACACTCCAGTCTTTATTTTACATGTTTCATTACAATTCTGTGCTTATGTAAATTATCAAAACCCATTACCACACTATGGCAGGCAGCTGTGTATACCATACACTCTATTTTTGTGGTGAGGTCTAAACTGTCTTTGTCCAACCTAACCGGGTAGGGAATTATCTGGAAAAGCTAGCTGGTAAAAGGGAAATAAAATGTGAAAGTTAATTTCTATCTGAAAAGCACCTTTCCCCCTTCCTCTAGTTCCATTTTCAGAAATTAGGCTCTATAGCAAAACAATGCTCATGAATGAACATGTCTTGAAAAGTTCCATCTCCCTCCTATTTCCAATTTCAGATAAGAATCTTTTTCTATCAGGGTGGTTGGGTGGCTCAGTCAGTTGAGCATTCAAATCTTGGTTTTGGCTCGGGTCATGGTCTTGTCGTGGGATCAGGTCCCATATCAGGCTTTATGCTCAGCATGTAGTCTGCTTGGAATTCTCTCTCTCCCTCTGCCCCTCCCCTGGCTCAGTCTCTCTCTCTCTCTCTCAAATAAATAAATAAATATCTTTTTAAAATAATATTTTTATATCAACATCACATTCCAAAATTTGGAATCTTTCAGTTTCTCCTTATTTTATTTCTAACTATGGAAATAAATCTTAGTGCTAAGAAGACATATTTATCCTTTAACTTCTTCTAAAAGCTTTGCCATTTGCCTTGTCTTTGCTCTTATTTTCATTCAAGTTCATCATGTTGATCATCTCCTATGTATAAAACCCTCTGGGAGGTGTTAAGGAGATTTAGAAATAAGACTCTACCCTGCCCTTAATTTAGTAATTAAAAGTAACACGCAAGTAGCAAAAATGCAAGTGGGGTGAAGTTAGAGAAAATCCAAGTGGTCAAAACTGCTATGACAATACCAATAAAGGAACTTTTATTCTGGTAGGAGATAAGTGGGAGGAAATGGCTTGGGCCAAGTTTCATAAAGAAAGTGTTTTGTTGTTGTTGTTGTTGTTGTTGTTGTTGTTTAATACAGAAACCAATGTCTAATGTTTTGATGGGAGCTAAAAATTTGGGACAACATTTCGGACTGAAGGTAAAACTAGAATATTCCTTAGGGAAAAGGTTTTATGTTCCTTAGCAAGCAGAAGAGCATCATGGAGGACCTGGACTCAAATTGACTTAGTAGTTATGTGATCTTGAGGACTTAATCTCTCTGAGTTTCATTTTCTTCGTCTATATAATATGATTAACAATAGCCACCTTCAAGAGTTTTCATTACATATATGTATATATGTAAATATACACACACGTATAGATCTTCTTTGAGTTATGTTACAATGAACCCATGGTTAAGGTGGAAATATTGTAAGTCAAAATATATTTAACGCACCTACTCTACCAGACAGTATAGCTTAATGTAGTCTACCTTAAATGTGCTCAGAACACTTACATTAGCCTACAGCTGAGCAAAATCATCTAACAGAAAGTGATTTTCTAATAAAATGTGTAATGTCTAAAGTAACTTATTTATTTATTTATTTAAATATTTTACTTAATTATTTGATAGAGTGAGAGACAGCAAGAGAGGGAACACAAGCAGGAGGAGTGGGGAGGAAGAAGCAGGCTTCCTGCTGAGTAGGGAGCCCAGTGCATGGCTCCATCCCAGGACCCCAGGATCATGACCTGAGCTGAAGGCAGACGCTTAATGACTGAGCCACCCAGGTACCCCTAAAGTAATTTCTTGACTACTGTACTGAAAGTGAAAAGCAGAATGGTTGTAGAGGGACTGAATGGTTGTATCAGTTACTTATTCTTATGATGGCATGGCTGACTGGGAAATGTGGCTTACTGCTGCTACTACCCGGTATCATGAGAGAGTATCATACCACAGTTCACTAGCTCAGGCAAAATCAGAATTCAAAATTCAAAGTATGGTTTCTACTGAATGCTTACCACTTTCACATCATTGTAAAATCAAAAAGGTGTAAGTCAAACCATTGTAAGTTGGAGTCTATCTATCTCTATCTATCTATATATTTGTGTCTATCCATCTATCTATCCATCCACACCCAGAGAGACTGGTGTTAGAAAAGATTCAATAAACACAGACTAAACTGATGATTAATTAACAAAGAATTAAGAAGAAGAGGCTACTTGGGGGAACTTTAGATTATTCAGAGGAATTTGATTCACAAGTATTTGTTTAAGATTTTTGCATCTATGTGCATGAGAGATCTGAGCCTGTGGTTTCTTGTATTGTAATGTCCTTGGTTTTGGTAGCTGGGTGATGCAGACTTCATAGAATGAGTTGAGAAATATTCCTTCTCTTCAATATTCTGGGGAAGTTTGTAAATTTGATAATATTTCTTCCTCGAATGCTTTATAGAACAATCAGTGAAACTATCTGGCCTTAGATTTGAATGTGTGTGTAAATGTGTACTTGAAGATGTTGCTCCCCCTTCTTCTCATTTGCATCATTTCTGATGATAAATATCTCATCTTATCATCATCTTTGTTCCTCCGTACAGTATCTTTTTTCTCTAGATGTTGTAAGATTTTCCGTCTTTATTCTTTTTAAGATTTATTTATTTATTTGAGAGAGAGAGAAAGAGCAGGAACAGGAGGGGCAGAGAGAGAGGGAGAGAGATTCTCAACCAGACTCTGCTCTAAACACAGAGCCTGACATGGCATATGATTTCATGACCCTAAGATCATGACGAGAACTGAAACCAAGAGTCAGATACCTAACCAACTGTGCCACCCAGGTACCTCAGATTTTCTCTTTATCACTGATTTTAAGCAATTTGATTACAATGTGCTTTGGTTTTCTTCAAGTTTCTTTCTGTTTTCATTTGTCTCCATGTATTTTTTAAATTTTTGCTTTGATTTTTTTCAATGACCCATTGGTTGCTCAGTAGCATGTTATTTTTGAGATTTTTTCCAGTATTCCTCTTGGGATTCATTCCTAGTTTCATACAATTGTGTTGGAGAAGTGCTTGATAGGATTTCAATCCTCTACAAACAAATGAGACTTGTTTTGTAGCCTAACATGTGATCTATTCTGGACAATGCTCCATATGTACTTGAGAAGAATGTATATTCTGTTGCTTTTTCTGTAGGATGTTCTGTATATATCTATTAAATCCATCCTTACTAATTCTCTGTTTGAATGATCTATCCATTGAAGTGAGTAGTGTGTTAAAGTCCCCTATTATCATCGTATTGCTGTCAATTTCTCTTTTTAGGTCCATTAATATTTGCTTTATATATCTTGGTGTTCCTATGTTGGGTGCATGTGTCTTTATAAATGTTAGGTCTTCTTGTTAGATTTACTCCTTTATCATTATGTAATGCTCTTCTTTGTCTATTATTACTGTCTTTGTTTTAAAGTCTATTTTGGGACACCTGGGTGGCTCAGTGGGTTGGGCCTCTGCCTTCAACTCAGGTCATGATCTTGGGGTCCTGGGATCAAACCCCACATCAGGCTCTCTGCTCAGTGGGGAGCCTGCTTCCCCCTCTCTCTCTCTCTGCCTTCTGCTCTGCCTACTTGTGATCTCTTTTTCTCTGTCAAATAAATAAAATAAAATCTTTTAAAAAATAAATAAATAAAGTCTATTTTGTCTGAGTACAGCTACACCAGCTTTCTTTTTGTTTCCATTTGCATGGCATATGTTTCTCCACCTCCTCCCTTTAAGTCTGTGTATGTCCTTCTGAGACTTCTGAGGTGCTCACGGACAGCATATAGATTGGGCTTGTTTTTTCATGCATTCAACTACTCTATGTCTTTTGATTGGAAAGTTTAGTCAATTTACATTTAATTAATTACTGATAGGTGTGTACTTATTGACATTTTGTTTATTATTTTTGGACTATTTTCATAGTCTCTGTTTCTTTCATTTCCTATTTCTCTCTTCCCTCATAGTTCAATGGCTTTCTTTGGTGTTATGGTTAGATTCTTTTCTTCACTTTCTTTTTATAAGCTTTTGATTTGTGGTTACCTTGAGGTTCACATTAACAGTCTGTTTTGAGTTCACAGCAATTTAAATTTGAACATATTGAAAAACATTTTATTCCCTATCATTACATTTTATATTTTTGATGTCACATTTTACATCTTCTTATATATCCCTTAACTAATAATTGCAATTTAACCAGTTTTACTATTTTTGTTTTTTAGCTTTCATAGTTGCTTTATAAGTGATTGATCAACAATCTTTACAATACATTTATATTTTCCAGTGAGTTTTTTACTTTTGCATGTTCTCTTGTTATTAATTACTGCCATTCCCTTCCAGTTTAGAGAAATCCCTTTAACATTTCTTGTTTAGTGGTGATGAACTCCTTTAGCCTTTGCTTATCTGAAAAAGTCTTAATTTCTTCTTTAATTCTGAATGATAACTGTGCCCAGTAGAGAATTCCTGGGTGGAAGATTTTTTTCTCACAACATTTTGAATATATCATGCCATTCTCTCCTAGCTTGCAAAGTTTATGCTTAAAAATCTGCTGATAGCCTTAAGGGGTTTCCTTTGTATGTAATAAGTTGTTTTTCTCTGGTCTCCTAGCTCACTATTCTGATATTCAGCTTCATCTAGTCTAGTGTATTTTTTTAGTTCATTTATTGTATTCTTTAGCTCTGTGACTTCTGTTTGGAACTTTTTAATTTTTTCTCCTTTTTTTGAAAATCCCACTATGTTCATCCATTTTTCTTCCTAGTTCAGTGAGCATTTTTATGACCATTGTCTTGAACCCTTTACCAGGTAGACTGTTTATCTCCATTTCATTAGTGTCTTCTTTTTTAATGTTTTGTCTTTTCTTTGTTTGGAACATATTCCCCCTGTCTTCTCATTTTGTCTGACTCTGTGTGTTTGTTTCTATATATTAGGTGAACCAACCACTTCTCCCAATCTTGAAGGAGTGGACTTGTGTAGGAGATGCCATGTAATGCCTGGAAGAGCACTCCTCTCTGACCACAGGAGATAGGGGCATCTCCTCTATGGCCTGTACATGCCCATCTCTGTGGCAGGGCAATGTCTACAGTGTGATGGTGGGTGGGGGCTGGTGCCAGCCCTGCCATGACACACAGCTGCACTGCTGTGTTGGGTGGACTTGATGGTCAGCCTGGCTGCAACTAGCAGCTTCACTGGGATGCAGATGTGGGCAAGGGTGTCCTCTGGCCCGGCTGGGATGTGTGGTTGCACTGAAGGGGTGGACGAGATTCTCAGCTGGACATGCCCACAAGCTCTAGCAGGTTAAAAGGGTAATTCCAAAATGGTACCCACTGGTACCTGATCTTAGCAAGCTAGTATAAGATTGCATATATGCAATCTGCCAGTATCTCTATCTCTGAAGAAAGTCCCAGTGGTTTCCTGGCTTGCTGGCAGGCACTTTAAAATTAGTAATGGGGGGGGGTGGAGTGCCTGGATGGCTCAGTCAGTTAAGTGTCCAACTCTTGATCTCAGCTCAGGTCTTGATCTCAGGGTCATGAGTTCAAGCCCTGAGTTGGGTTCCATGCTGTGTGTGGAGGCTACTTTAAAAAATAAAAACAAAACAAAACAAAACAAAAATTAGTAAGTGGGTCTCTTTCACATATGGTCTGGGTGATTTTCAAGTTGGTGTTTGTGCATTGGGTCCTAGGGGTAAGTGAGTCTGTACATAAGAACTTTAGGTGCAGATTCCCCATTCCCTATAACTCTATGGTTTTCCTGGATATAATCCCCTTTGGTTTTCAAAGCTGGGCATTTGGGAGCTCTTCTCTGTCACACAGACTCTAAGAGTTGAGAAGTCCGATATGGAGCATAGATGCCTCATTATTAAGCAAAAAAAGTCCAGTGTTTGACATCCCTCCTGATTATGTATCATTGTGCTTGAGGTGGAGTATTTCTATTGAGACAATGTTTCTGCCTTTCCCACCTGTTTTCATGCTATCCATTTTGTCCTTTGTTGGGGAGGTCTTTTCATCTAGTTTTGTTTTTTTTTGTTTTGTTTTGTTTTGTTTTTTTTTTCAGAGTAAATTATTCCATGTATCCAGGGGAGAGAAATATCTCAGAATCTTCTTATACTGTCATCTTTAAAAAAAAATTTAAATTCAATTAGCCATCACATAGAACATCATTAGTTTCAGATGTAGAGTTCAGGAATTCATCAGTTGCATATAACATCCTGTACTCATCGCATTACATCCCCTCCTTAATGCTCATCACCCTGTTAAACCACCCCCCTTCCCACCTCCCCTCCAGCAACCCTCAGTTTCTTTTCCGTAGTTAAGAGTCTCTCATAGTTTGTCTCCCTGTCTGATTTTTTCCCATTCCATTTTCCCCTCCCTTCCCCTGTGATCATCTGCACTGTTTCTTATATTCCTCATATGAGTGAAACCATATGATAATTGTCTTTTTCTGATTGACTTATTTTTCTCAGCATTATACCCTCCAGTTCCATTCATGTTGATGCAAATGGCAAGTATTCATTCTTTCTGTTGGCTGAATAATAGTCCACTGTATATGTATATCACATCTTTATCCATTTATCCATTGATAGACATCTGGGTTCTTTCCATAGTTTGGCTATTGCCTACACTGCCATCTTGAACCCAATCCTCTCTCTTCCCCTCTCTCTCTCTCTCTCTCTCTCTATAATATAATCTACCATGTATCTACTTCACGTACTTAATCTTTATCTATTGTCTTTAATGCATGAAATACTTATAATTAACTGTCTTCACTGGCTAGCAATCGTTTCATCCATGTCATTTTGGGGTCAGTTTCTATTGATTTTTTTTTCTCACTATGATTCATATTTTCCTGATCCTTTGCATGGCCAATAGTTTTTATTGGATACCAGCATTGTGAATTCTACCTTGTTCCATACCAAGAGTTTTAGTATCCCTATTCCTATGAATATTCTTGAGTTTTGTTTTGAAATTCAGTTAAATTATGTGGCATCAGTTTGACTTTTTCAGATCTTACTTTTAAGCTTAGATAGGAGAGGCCAGAGCGGTGTATAGCTGAGGGCTAAATTTCTCCCCACTATTTGAGGGAAAAACCAATGCTTAATAAATTGTAAACTCTTCCCTGCTCAACTGAGTTCTGGGAATTATTTCTTTGAATCCTTTAAGGTGCTTCTTTCTTCAGTTACGGGTCATTTTCTCTCACATATGTGCTGATCTATCCTCAGAGGAAGACTTGAGGGACTCCTTGAAAATCTTCAGAGTTTTCTCTCCATGCAACTCTTTCTTGTCTGATACTCTGTTCTGCACTCTGTAGTTACTTCGGCCTCTCAGACTTTCAGCTCCTCAATCCAGGAAGACTGCCAGACTCAACCTGTGTTCCCTCCCCCTGCATTGATGTCTTGAAATTCTTGAAATTCTCTTCTGGAAATATGGGGATCGTGGGATTCCCCTTGTTCATTTCCTATCTCTCAGGATCACAATCTTTTGTTGCCTGATGTCCAGTGTCTTGAAAAAAAATTTTTGTATATTTTCCCCAGTTTCTAAGTTTTATTAGTGGAGAGTAAATACAGTCCCTGCTATTACATCTTGGCTGGAAGCAGAAATCTTCAGAGGTAGTGAAATGCTAAAGATTTATGCATATTTAATGTGGGTGAAAAAGAAAGTATCACATTGTTTATTGCAGACATTTTAAATAATTTTTATACATTGGAGCTCTGGACACCTTTTGAAACCTCTGGACAGCTTCTCAGAATAATGTTTTCAGGTATACACAGTAAAACACAGACAAATACCAAAAAGAGAGAGAGAGAGAGAGAGTAGTAAATATACTTATTAGAATATTTTTCTGTGATGTTGTTTTATAGTAATAGATGTACTTCTTCATTAATGCCTTAAGTGACAAGATCTAGCGATGTGTCTAATAAGTTCTTTAGTTTTCAAGTAGTTATGAGCATAAAAATATTCTGAAATATGTGAAACAATTGCAACATGGTTTGACTAAATCTCTATTCTCTAATGGTGACCATGTCAAGGTACTGTTAATATTACGGTGGTTTGTTGCCAAATGCATTATGAAAGGAAATGCTAATTTCAGTCAGAAGCTAGTAAAAAGAAACATGCAATTGCTCTCTCATTCAGGTTGAAGGACCCCTGAATTTTATCCATAGACAACTTACAGGTCTACAGATCCAAAGTAAGAACACCTATTTTAAACTGATAAGAACAGATACTACACTTGATCTTAGCCTAAAGGCCGAGAAGCAATGGGGAACAACACCTATTTTAATACATGGAAATTGGAGTGCCTGGAAGTTGTCCGTTTTACACAACTGGTTAAGCTTATGAAATGGTGATGATTTTATTTGAATCTACCATGAGCATAGTGAGGTACCATGGGGGTAGTTTTGGGGAAGAATGGAGGAAACATGTTCACAGGAAAACTGAGAGCGTCCTTTATGCCAAAGTGGGTCTTCTCTCTATGGCTCCCAGACCAAGGAAGTTTATCCCCAGGGCTGAGGAGTCTACCTGTCAAATGTCTTCTTGCCTAACTCCCATTCCTATTCTCAAGTCCCATCACTCATAACTGACAAATTGGACAGGTCTGCTGTTTATTTTTGCCTCTGGTCTTTTGGCCAGACCACAGACTCTTGGATTTGTGAATACACAGTTCTGTTCCTATCCAGTGTGTCCCAACCAGAAAGTCACTGTAATTTTTGGTTTTGTTCCCATACTCCCTCCAAATGTCATTAGTCATATCCTCCTTCCCATTTCTGCCTTGAATAGGCAGTCATTATGATGAAGCCAGGCCTGTTTCAGAATTCCATGAGAACCACAGTGTCAGGCCGTCACAACTCTGGAGCTGGAAGTGGAAAAGGCTGTGATCTGGCTGGCTGGCACTGTCCCTGTGAGTCATTGTGGAAACACTGTCCCCAGATGCTGCTGAGAGGGACTGGGTTGCTGGTGAGTGCATCTGTCAGATGAGATCCTGACCCCCTGACATCTTAAAACATTCCATAATATGTGGGATGTTGGGTCTTTCGTCTGGTATCCTGGTTACACTAAAATTTGGGTTGTTTTATTCTATTTTTGGTTCTTTTGCAGTTTCCAATGTGTCAAAAAAAACAAAATACATTTTTTGGGGGATTACAAAAATAATACATATTCACTGTACAGAGATTGAAAAAGGCAGAAAAGCACACAGAAGAAAATTCTACCAGCCAGAGATACAGATTTTTTTTTTAATGTGTTGCATTTCCTGTAAGATGTTATTTGGATTATAGTGTATATACTAATTTGGTAAGCTCTGTTTTATATATATAGTATAATGCACATAGTCCCATTTTTTAAAAATATGAAATTATATCATTTTTGCCCCAAAGGAGATGTTACATAAGATACCTAGTCCAACACACTCTTTTCGAAAATGAGAAAACTGAAATCCCAGGAGGATATGTAATTTGCCCAAGGCTCCTGAGCCACAGAGTCAGAGTCAGGAATGGAACCCTGGATTTTTGTCTTGGCATCCTGCTGCCTTGTGACCTGCCCATGTCCCTGCTCTATTTAATTTCTTTAAATTCAGTCCCTGTAAGAAACTTTGGAATTTGAGGGGGAAAAGCTTTTCCCTTGCAAGGATTATTTTTGATTATTATTTGGAAATTAAAAATTAAAGAAAAATAGTCAGTAAACAAGAAACAGACTCTTAACTCTAGAGAACACATTGATGGTTACTAGAGGGGTGGTGGGTGGTGGGATAGGGGAAGTAGGGGATGGGGATTAAGGAGTGTACTTGTCCTGATGAGCACTGGGTGATGTATGGAAGTGTTGAATCACTGTATTGTACACCTAAAACTAATATTACACTGTATGTTAACCAAACAGGAATTAAAATAAAAAACATTGGGAGAACAAAAAAAATAAAAATTAAAACTAACACCATATACATTTTTTAAAGGAAAAAGCCATTACCAGCCCACCATTACCAACCTAATGACTTAACTAATGTTCATGTCTTTAAATTCAATAATGGCTATTTAATTGACATTTATAGTGTGTATATTTTCAAGAAGTACAAATTCATCTCGGAAAAGTGGGGAGATTGCATATTACAGTACGGGATAATAGTATACATAGTATACATATACATAGTATACATATACATATACATAGTATAGTATGGCTTGTAGTACAGATAGTAGATAGTGTACTATGGCACATAGTATGGACAGTATAGGGTATGGTATACTATAATAAAATGAATGTGGACTTCAGAGTTTGGTGGGTTTTGATTCAAATCCTACCTGGGCATCTTCCTGGCTATCAGCTCTTGGGAACCGAAACTCTTTTGAGTTTTATTTCATCATCTGTAAAATGAAGGAGAATAATAGCATTTATCCTAAGATATATCCTAAGATATAGATCTAGAAGAAAGTAAAACCAAAAAGAGGTGATTATGATATTTCTGAATTATTGACCATGATATTACCTACTGATTATTTGTATTACTGTACCAAAGACTTAGGGACAGGGATAAGGTCTCCCCCTAAGTATTGATGTCAATTCCATAATAAATGAGAGTCAAATGCCACCCCAATTCCCTACTTCACTATTACCTTCTTATTCTTCTATTTTAGAAAATAAAAACCAAATCAATAAAAACTAGGTAATTAAAATATTGAAAGACATAGGTAGGAATTCATTTTTCAGAATATTCAAGAGCAGTGGCAACAGGATGTTTTGACTTCAGGGTCAAAGAACAGGGTCAGACTTCAAATAAGAACGTGGCTGAGTAAATCAACATCTTTCCCGTGGCCCTCCAGGAAATCCTGCAAAAGCAGAAAGGAGAAGGAAAAAAAACTGACTCTATTTTCAGTGAACCTAACACAGCCAGATATTTTATGCAGACTCCAAATTATGTGCAAGTTATGTCAAAACAGCTGATATTAAACAAAGCTACAAGAAGAATGGGCAACCTTGCAGAAAAAGGCTCAGCAAGTGGATAGATATCCAATATCCAAAAGATATCTTTTTCCAGATAGCTTGAGGTCCAGGGGGGCAGATCTGGAAGCATCAGTAAAAATTAATAAGAAGATCTCCTTGAAGTGTACATTTGTATCTCCCATTTTCAGTAACAATATCAAGATCTATAGTAAGCAAGACTGGCAGCAGAAACACCCTTGAACCTGATCAGGTTCAAAGAAGATTCTTTGAGTAGAGCCACTCAAGGAATGGCAAAGCTGAGCCATGTTTGCAGGAAGCAGTCTGTCTCTGTGGTAGCAGAGAAGGAGCCTGTCTCTGAGTTATGAAGTTTGGAAGACAATACTGGCCCAATTCCTGTTTTCTGTACTGTCACCTGCCAGAAAGCTCTTAGTTCAGGAAAATCCAAGCCATTCAAAGTTGGACAGTTTTTAAATGAATTAGCAAAACACCAATACAAAGATACTAAAATTCTAAATACCATATTAGCACATCAAGTCCATTAGTGAATTAAAAATAATATATTACCTCCACCTAAGGGTAGGATTTGTCCCAATTCAAGAAAAAAAAAAAAAGATCTTCTTGAGAGGCACAGAAAAACTAGTTGAGAAATCTTAATATCTGTTTCTGCAAGAAATGCTTCGCAAACTCAAATCACAAGGAAATTTTCATTGCCTTGATTAGAGGTAGTGATAATTAGTACTGTTCATTAAATTTTCTTTTTTAAAAAATGTTTATTTTTTTATTAACATATAATGTATTATTAGCCCCAGGAGTACAGGTCTGTGAATTGCCAGGTTTACACACTTCACAACACTCACCATAGCACATACCTTCCCCAATGTCCATAACCCTGCCACCCTCTCCCTCCCCCACTCCCCCCAGCAACCCTTAGTTTGTTTTGTGAGATTAAGAGTTTCTTATGGTTTGTCTCCCTCCCGATCCCATCTTGTTTCATTTATTCTTTTCCTACCCCCAAAACCCCCCACTTTGCCTCTTAACTTCCTCATAGCAGGGAGATCATATGATAATTGTCTTTCTCTGATTGACTTATTTCACTAAGCATAATACCCTCTAGTTCTATCCACGTCATTGCAAATGGCAAGATTTCATTTCTTTTGATGGCTGCCT
>NW_019154113.1:5633723-5738031 GCF_002288905.1 Enhydra lutris kenyoni | reverse complement strand
TCCCATCTTGTTTCATTTATTCTTTTCCTACCCCCAAAACCCCCCACTTTGCCTCTTAACTTCCTCATAGCAGGGAGATCATATGATAATTGTCTTTCTCTGATTGACTTATTTCACTAAGCATAATACCCTCTAGTTCTATCCACGTCATTGCAAATGGCAAGATTTCATTTCTTTTGATGGCTGCATAATATTCCACTGTGTATATATATATATATATATATATATATATATATATACCATATCTTCTTTATCCATTCATCTCTTGATGGACATCTAGGTTCTTTCCATAATTTGGCTATTGTGTTTACTAACTTTTCTGGTTTTTCTCCTTTTAAGCACAATTTAAAAATTGTGAGTATATTCAACAGGGCTCCTATTCCACACTACGATAAAAAAAATTTTTTTTTAGATTGCATAACAAAACAAACCTTGTAAATAGAAGAAAACATGGGGAAATGTGTTAATAACTTCTGAAGATTTTCTTAAGCAAGATCTGTATAAAAAATGATTAATCTATTTGGCCGCATAAAAATGTATTCTTTCTGTACCATGAAGGAAAGTACTCAAAAGTCAAAATACAAGGATAGCCTAAGAGAAAATATTTCGATATCAGTACAGGGAAAGTATTATTATTTAGACCAACACTGTCCAATAGAACTTTCTGGAATGATGGAAATAATCTCTCTGTGCTACTTGACAGGATAGCCATTAGCTACATGTGCTACTGGAACTTGAAATGTGACCAGTGTGACAGAGGAACTGAATTCTAAATTTTACTTAATTAAATTAATTTCACCTTAAGTAGACAAATATGACTAGTGGTATTTTATTGGACAGTGCAACTAGAAAATATAAAAAAAAGCCCTGCAGATAGAGCTAGAAATCAAAATAAGTAAACAATAGACAAACTAGCCAACGATATGAACTGACAAGTCATAGGAGAAATGTAAATGGCCAATAAATATGTAAGAAATACTTAAACCTCCTCCTTATTAACAAGGAAAATGCAAATTTAAATGTAATAAGATTCATTGTCATAAAATTTCAGAACTCATTAATATCCAGGTTTGGTGAAGGTGAAGGGAAATAGTTACTTTTCTTCATTGTTGGTAGAACTACATTCACACAGCCTTTTGGATGGACAATTTAGCCAGATCCACCAAAATTGTAAATGTGCATATCCTTAAGCTAGCAATTACTAACATTTCTACAGAACTTAAAAATTTGTTCAAAGATTCACCTAGAATAGAAAACACAAAAGGAAAAAACATCACCTAGAATAGAACATATGTAAGGAAAAAACATACACAAGGAAAAAAACTTTTTGAAAAAGAAAAACAAAGTGAGAGGAGGCTTTTGTCTCATCAGAAATCTCTTTCCTAGAAAAAAATACTAAATATGAGCACAAAGAGGCATAGATTAGGTGTTCATTAAAAAACAACAACAACCAGGGACGCCTGGGTGGCTCAGTGGGTTAAAGCCTCTGCCTTCGGCTCAGGTCATGATCCCAGTGTCCTGGGATCAAGCCCCGAATCGGGCTCTTTGCGTAGCAGGGAATCTGCTTCACCCCCTCTTTCTGCCTGCCTCTTTGCCTACTTGTGATCTCTGCCAAATATATTTTAAAAAAACTTAAAAAAATGACAACAACCAGACAAATTTGAGTTTTGATGATATTCAAGGATATCTTGAACTCTCACACACTGATGGAGGGAGTGGAAATTGGTGCGATCACTTTGGACAACTGTTTGATGTATGTACAAAAGCTGAACAAAGGTATACCCTAGGGATATATGCAGCAGAAATGCACATATTTTTTTGTATCCAAAGACAGGACACAAGAACATTCAGTATAGCACCATTCAAAATAGCCTCAAACTGGGGACTCCCCACATGTCCATCAATAGTATTATGGAATGATAAATTATAACATATTCATATGCTGGAAAACTCTATAGCAATGAAAATGAATGAACTATTGGTATGTGCAATCATTTAAATAAAACTCACAAATATAATGTGAAGTAAAACAAGCAAGATATAAGAACACCCTTCAAATGATACCATTTATGCAAGTGTCTCAAACAAGCCAGAGTGATCAGTGGAGTAAGCAGGGTGAGAGTGGTTATCTTCAGGGGAAGGAAGAGTAACTGGGAATGGCAGCCATGACAGAATTTCTGTCCCCTTATAACATCTGGTCCCTGGTCTTTTCCAGAAGTGGGGCATATTTTCCACAGGTCCATCTCCCACCAAATGCTACATCAGAGGAAGAGCTTTGTTTCTCCCTGGCTCACTTACTTCTGAGACCCATGCACTGAGAAACAGAAGCTTAATCTTTTCTGGCCCCATGCTTTCCTGCTTCATTTCACTTAGTCTGAGGTGGAAACCCCAATAATGAAACCATTTTTTGGTTGTATTATCTGGTCCCCAGTTGGAGGTTTGCACTGACATTTGTTTAATGAGTAATGGGTTTAGAACTGTGCCTAGCACATACTAAGCACATATGTAGGTGTTAGCTCTAATTATTATTATGCTTTACATATCTAAATGGGACATTTACCTCCCTTCTCTCATCTTCAAGGCATAATAAGCATATGAAGAACTTTAAGATATCCCAATATGCACCTACGTTCCATAAAGTCTACTTCCTTCTATAGCCCATCATTTAAAAAAATGTTTATTTTGATTATGTTTCAAATTTTCAAATTTAGAAAAAAAGTACAAAAAATAATATTGCACTCATCCAGAAAGCTTCCACCTCCCAGATTTAACAGATGTTGGTATTTTGCTATATTTGCTTTAGCTCTTTGCGGTTTGGTTTTTGGGTTTTTTTTTTTTTTATATAAACAGAAATAACTGAGAGTCCCTCCTCTCGATTCCTCTTTCCTCCCCTTTCCCATCCATCACCGAGGGTTCCATGTTCCTGAAGTTAGTATAAGCCATCCGCATTTTTGTTGTAACTGCAACTATTAGACAATATAGAGTCCCAACTTAATTATTAAACTATTAACTGGAGTTGAAGTAATATACAATCCTGATCATGATCTCTTTCAAAATGTTTTGAATAAGCAAAGAAAAAAAAAAACTGTCCATTGATGATAGATGTGGAGTGAAGGGGCCCTGATACCATCCAGGATATTTTCTGCCTTGTACAGAAGTCTTTCTGTATAAATAATTCCTGGGACCATAGCCCATCTGTAAAGCTCCTTTCAGAATTTTGAGCACTAGTGTCATCCACCACAGTGACTGACAACACATGCTTTGCAGAGTGTCCAACAGCTGAATGATCAAGGTATCAACTTGTGGGCTATAGCACTTATGGATGCCACATGCTAGTGGCTACTGGCCTGTTTGCCTGAGGCCAGGGACAGCTGTGACCTGTAGGTGAAGACCCTGTGGTTACCCAAACCCCTTCTTACCTTCAGAGAGCTGACCCTGGTCTCTTTCTATGACATTCACTGGAATTTGTAACAGTTATGCTGGACAGGTGCCCCAGCATCTGTTCGGCTGAGGACTCTGGGCTGTCACATATCACGTGACATTAGAGTTGATGAGCTGTGCTGGTCCTCAAGTTTCCTATACAACATGGCTTCCCACCTCTCTCCAGGGGTTTTTCCCTAGAGGGAAACTCCCCTGGGGCTTGTGAATGCCTTGGTCCCAGCATGACATCTGTTTATTGTCCCTACAAGAATTTCTAAGGAGCTCCGTGTACAACCCTGCAGTAGCTGCTGTGTACACCATGCCATCTAGGAGGAAAGACACAATGGGACCCGGGTGCCTCCAGTGCACAGAAATGGGTAAGTGCTAAAGGAATCTAGGCAAGGGAAGAGGTACATTCAGAGCTCTTACCATCAACTTTGGTCCCACACCTGTTGGTCACAGCTACCAAGAAGATGAAATATGAATTCTCCAACATCTCTGGAGGGCTCTTGGTGGAACTCACAATGATGACCTTGCAAGTGGACTCCCCCCTTCTGACACCTTCTCAGTGATGTCACATAACAGGCTTTCTGGGAATCGGAGCCAGTAACTCTGGGGGTCAGAGCCAGTCAGGAGAGCCAGTAACAAAACAGACCTAGACATACCCTCTATTGTCGCTAAGAATCTCATAGCTTGGAACAATATAAACACACAAAACTAATGACAAACAGTTGTGAGAGCCATGAGGAAAGCAGTGTGACCGAGGTAAGGGCACCCGCTTGGAAGTGTGGTCAGGGAAGCCCTGTTCCCTAGGATTTAAACTGAGATGTAAAGGACGTTTAAGACCTTGCTCTAAAAAGACAAGAGAAAAACCATTCTAGTGAGAGGGAACAGCAAATGTGAAGATCTTGTGGAAGGGAAGAGACTTGAGGCTTGAGGACTGGGAGAGGAGGGTTGTTGGATAAGACTGGAAGGGGTGAGAATTCTGCAGAGGGTAACAAGTAGCCCATGGTAACCATGCTGAGTTCTATAGGTGCAGTGAAAGTCACTCTAGGGGATCAAGGAGGGGAGTGACATGCTAGTATCAGGAATACCCACTCCTCCATGGCTGTCTATGGAGAATAGGAGGGACAAGAGCCAGTGGACCGCTCTCCAAGTGAAAGATAATGGTGATTTGGTCCAGAGAGGTGGAAGAGGGTGGAATTAGCATATGTTGTGGGGGAAAGCTGATGAGACTTGATGATGGGTTGGATGAAGGGGAGAGAATGAGGGAAATCAGGATGATGGCCACGTGTCTGGGTTGAGCAACTTGCTCGATGGTGCTGCTTCCTGACGTGGGGAAGTATGGGGGAAGACCACGTTTGGGTTTCTCAAGTCCAATTTTCAACATACTGAGACTGAGTAGAAGTTGAGGTATAAAACAGTCACACCGGCCAGTAGGAGAGTCAGCTTACTAAGGAAATGTCAAATGGCCACAGGGGTTGGGTCCCCATTTGAGGTTTAAAGTCATAAACAAAATGTGAAACCATGTCTCACTGTGTTCAGCTATTTAGGTGCTGGCAATAAGAGGGAAGGTGATGAGCTCATCACCAGTTAGGGTGTTGCCAGCTAATTAAGATGAAGGCAAAGAGGGGCGGTAACTTGAGTTGACCCTTGAACAGGCATGTGTTTGAACTGCATTTGAACTGTACCCAATTTTGTAAATAAATACAGCACAGTACTATACATGTATTTTCTCTTCCTTAGGATTTTCTTCGTCACATTTTCATTAGCTTACTTTACCTTAAAAATACAATCTATAAAGCCTAGACCATACCAAGTAGGTGGTAATCAACTGTTTCTGTTATCAGTAAGGCTACTGGTCAGCAGTGGGCTATTCGTAGCCAAGTTTTTGGGGAGTCAAAATTACACCTGGATTTTCGATTGTGGGGGCTGGTGGGCAGTGCCCAAACCCCTACATTGTTCAAGGTCAACTGTATAGTGATTGCAGTAGAGATGATTAAGAGTTCATCAAAATCCATTTTCCTCTTCTTGGCACCATGTTTGGACTACATTTCCCAGATTCTCTTGCAGTTAGACGTGACCACATACCTGGTTCTAGCCAACAGAATGGGAAAAAAGATCTAAGGGCCACTTTCAAGCCTGGCCATCAATAAGCTTGCATACATGTGTTTCCATGCTCTTGTCCCCATTCAGCTGACTGTTTTGGTGACCTCCAGAGGAACTTTGGAAGCTGGCCCTTAAGGATAGCAGAATTGCAGCCACCTTGTGTTCCAGAGATCTGCTTAAAGACCCCTACCACACACATAACACTACCCGGAACTCCCTGGACTGAGCAAAAAAAATGTCTCTTATGTTGAGCCATTACACGTGTGGCTATATTTGTTACCAAAGCTGTGTCTCTACGAACTAGCACAATAATAAGTCATGTCAGAGGGTAAAGAAGGGATGAAACCTGATTGATCAGGGGGCCACCTGGGGGCCCAGCTCTTCACCTGAGACCTTAGAGAGCTGAGTGGGTGGTCTGGAGGAAGTAGGGCAGAGTTTTCAGCCAGGGAGACATATCAAAATCACCTGGAGACATTAAACAACAACAACAACAACAAACAACCTGATGCCCAAGCTGTCCTCCGAGACCAGTTGAATCAGGAGATCTGGGGGAAGCACAGGGCTTAGACATTTGTTAAAGATCTCCAGTTGATTCCAATGTGCACCCAGAGTTCAAAAACCACAAAACTGGAATGAAAACTTAGGTAGCCTATTTATGGATCTTTGTCCCAAAAGGTTCTACACACTTTATATGACCCATAGGACACATGGAGGAGCCTCACAGTTGGGTGAGGGACACTGTACCCCAGCCTTGACAGATGACACAGGAGGATAACTGTTTTTAAGAACCAGAGCAGACTGTGGACCCTGTGGAATGCCAACCGATTACAGAGAATGGCCAGGAATGGGCATCACCCTTTTCCCACCCCCAACCCCAGTATAGTTCATTGTCAAGGAGAAAGGAGGGGAGAAGTTCTTGAATTAGATAAGATGCAACTCTAAATAACTCATTTTGCCCACAATTGGCTAAGATTTACATTCCCTTCTAATAGGAGAAATTTTGGTTTAAAGATATATTTAGACACCTTATTACATGGTTTTAGAAATGTGTACCTGCTTGAATGCATTGTAATCATGAGCATTTTATTTGAAATCAGCCTCTTTTGTCAAGTCTGGGGCTCAGCGTGCTGGTGAAGTCTTCAGGTCTTGGTCCACAAGGGAGGAATCTGGCTCAGTTCATGCATCTAATTTTTGCCAAGGAGCTGCCTGAGTCCTCTTGCCCAGATTAGCTGGTTCGCAGACATAATGCAGTGTAAATCTATTGCCTCAGCTGATGGGTAAGTCAAGGGGTATATGTCTATGTCCTTGTCTAGACTGTCTCAGCTTTCTTTGTGGAATGAACCACAGTGCTTTTTGCTTGATAATAGATGCTTAAAAATACTAACAGATTAGGGGACAATGGTGAATAACACGGAGGACATTAGGAGAAGGAAAGGAAAGGTGAGTTGGGGAAAATAGGAGGAGGAGATGAAGCAAGAGAGACTGTGGACTCTGAGAAACAAGCTAAGGATTTTGAAGGGGAAGGGAATGGGGGGTTAGGTGAGCCTCGTGGTGGGTATTAAGGAGGGTATGGATTGCATGGATGTGGTGCATAAACAATAAATCTTGGAACACTGAAAAAATAAATTAAATTTTAAGAAAAGGGACAATGGTGACTGTAATAATAATGAACTGATAATTATAATAAGAAGACATATTCTATTCATAGTTGTTCAATGGCATCACTCACTTATAAAGGCTCTTCTGTGCCCTTTTCCTGTAAATTGACTTGGCTGTAATTTTTAAAAACCAGTTTAAATTCAACTGTCCTTTGAATTCCACTGTCTCTTGCCTCTTTTACATTTGTAGATGTTTTCTTAATTTGTATATATTTGCATATATAATGTTGTATATTATATACCTGTAAAATATTTATACATTGTATACATTTTTATAGATAAAAAGTAATACAAAGAAAAATATTTTAGGCAGTCCCTGCTCCTACCCTCCTGACAACCTCTGTTGAAAAACTTAAAATAATGTATGCACAGGTACACAGTCAATGTTTAAACAGTGTGTGAGGGTATGAAATACCAATGAAAGCTGTCTGTGACGCTCCCTCTGCCCCTTGTCCTCATCCCTTTCCCCAAAGAGAGACTTAACTACTGTTGAGAGTTTCTTATTATTCTTTCCAGAAAGTGAAATGTGCATATGCCAAGACGGAATTTAAAAGATTCTTTTTTTGTAATTCACACAGAAAGGAGCCTGTTATATCGACTGTTCTGAAACTTGCTTTTTTTCAAGTGACATATCTTAGAGATCATCTCATTTCAACATGTGTGGATTGACTTCATTTATTTTATTTTATTTTATTTTATTTTATTCTATTTATTTATTTATTAAAGATTTTATTTATTTATTTGACAGAGAGAGACACAGGGAGAGAGGAAACACAAGCAGGGGAGTAGGAGAGGGAGAAGCAGGCTTCCTGCTGAGGAGGGAGCCCAACGCAGGGCTTGATCCCAGGACCCTGGGATCATGACCCAAGCAGAAGGCAGACGCTTAATGACTGAGCCACCTGGGCACCACATTTTTTTTTTTAATTTTAAAGATTTTGTTTATTTATTTGAGAGAGAGAGAGAGACAGAGCTCGAGCAGGGGGAGGAGCAGAGGAAGAGAGAGAGGAAGAAGCTGACTTCCAGCTGAGCTGGGAGCCTGACTCAAGGTTCGATCCCAGGACCCCAAGATCATGACCTAAGCCAAAGTCAGACACTCAACCAACTGAGCCACTCAGGATCTCTGGATTGACTTCATGTTTTGATGGTAGCAGAATATTCTGTAGAATGACTGGGATATAGTTTACATAACATTTCTCCTGGATCCTTCTCTTATTTCAGATTCTTGCCATTTATAAATAATGCTGCAATGGACATCCTTGTAGACCTACCTGCAAAAACTTTTGTGGGTAAATTTTTTATGCTAAACTCAAATTGGTGTTTAAAATATCTTAAGAGATCATTTATGGCTTGGATTATAAAAACTGCACATTCAGGCCATAAGAGATGTATATCCCTGAGGTTATTTATCTTAGCAATACATGCAAGGCAGGAAAAGAACGTTTGTGTTTCTGCGCTGCCAAGTTCTAGAGTCAACACGAGCAGAGGAGAGCAGTACAGGAAAGCTACACTTTTCTTCACTTCTAGAGTCAACGCCTCAGGGATATTTCTGTCCCTGGGTGACCAGAAATGGCCCAGGAACTTGTGAATTCAAAGCACTTTTTCTTGTCCTCAAGCTTACTCACTGCGTCTGTCCTTTGCTCTAAGCAAGGAGGAGATCTGAGACAAAAATAGACAAGTGCCTCTTGTGGAACCGAACTGATACCCTGCCTGAAAAAGCTTGAGAATGCATGTTAAAAAACTGTTTAACATGTAGTACAGTAAATACAGACGATATCACATGTAAAATTTCCATTGGGATGAAAAGGTTCTATCTAGTCTTCCAGTTTCCCTTCTCAGAGGGAGCCACTGTTGTTACTTATGAAAATTTGAGAGAAGGATTTCTCAACCTTGGCAATGTTGACATTTTGTTCTGGATAATTTCTTTGCTGTTAGGGAGGAGGAGCTGTTCTCTGCACTATGGGACAGGTAGTAGCATCCCGGGCTTCTACCCACCAGATGCCTATAGCCTCTTCCTACTAGACGCCCCTTCCAGTTGTCTCCAGATATTATCAGATGTTCTTCCTGTTAAAAACCACTGGTCTAGGGGTGCCTGGGTAGCTCAGTGGGTTAAAGCCTCTGCCTTCGGCTCAGCTCATGATCCCAGGGTTCTGGGATTGAGCCCCACATCGGGCTTTCTGCTAGGCAGGGAGCCTGCTTCCTCCTCTCTGTCTCTGCCTGCCTCTCCGCATACTTGTGATCTCTATCTGTCAAATAAGTAAATAAATAAAATCTTTTAAGAAAAAAAAGAAAACTACTGGTCTAGACAGACAGGCAGACAGACACACACAAACAACATTACTATATATATATATATTTTTAAAGATTTTATTATTTATTTGACAGAGAGAGAGATCACAAGTAGGTAGAGAGGCAGGCAGAGAGAGAGAGGGGGAAGCAGACTCCCCACCAAGCGGAGAGCCGGATGTGGGGCTCGATCCCAGGACCCTGGGATCATGACCTGAGCCTAAGGCAGAGGATTTAACACACTGAGCCACCCAGGCGCCCCTAAATTTTTTTTTTTTAAGATTTTATTTATTTATTTGTCAGAGAGAGAGAGAGGGAGAGAGAGCAAGCACAGGCAGACAGAATGGCAGGCAGAGGCAGAGGGAGAAGCAGGCTCCCTGCTGAGCAAGGAGCCCGATGTGGGACTCGATCCCAGGACACTGGGATCATGACCCGAGCCGAAGGCAGCTGCTTAACCAACTGAGCCACCCAGGCGTCCCACAACATTACTATATTATTAATTATGTATATATCATATAGTGAAAGTTGGGACTGAAGAGTCTTAATGTGAACATCATTTTTTTAAAGATTTTATTTATTTATTTGAGAGAGAGACAGAATGAGAGTGAGTGAGTCTGAGAGGGGGAAGTCAGAGGCAGAAGCAGACCGCCAGCTAAGCAGGGAGCCCAATGCAGGATTTGATCCCAGGACTTCAGGATCATGACCTGAGCCAAAGGCAGTCCCTCAGCCATCTGAGTCACCCACAATAAGTATAGGGTTTCTCATCGAATTTAATCTTGGTTATTGAATTTTTAAAATGGTCTATACCTAGTGCTTAAGGAAAAAAATTATTTGAAAACATTTAATTTAATGAGGTTATACTATTTCTTTTTACACTGTAGCTTGAATTAATGTATTTCATATTCTTGTGTAGTCTAACATAACTCAGATTTCTACATACCTTAAAACCACAGATGGTAGGTGCTGTTGGAATTGCATCTTCTGTAACAGTTGTCAATAAATTTGGAATACACACACGCACACATACACACACACACAGTATATTCTTTTTTTTTTAAAGATTTTATTTATTTATTTGACAGAGATCACAAGTAGGCAGAGAGGCAGGCAGAGAGAGAGAGGAGGAAGCAGGCTCCCTGCTGAGCAGGGAGCCTGATGCGGGGCTCGATCCCAGGACCCTGGGATCATTACCTGAACCGAAGTCAGAGGCTTTAACCCACTGAGCCATCCAGGCGCCCCCCACACACAGTATATTCTTATAGTATATACTATAGTATATACTGAATATATATACTGAATATATTCTCTTACACAATTGTGCTATATGTCATTTACCCAATCTCCCCTTGATAGGTATTCATTTCTTTTTTGAATTGTTTTTCTGCTATAAGCAGTTCTGCAATGAATATATATATTTCTAGGGGGTAGATTCTTAGATATGGAATTGCTCGTTCAAGGGTATGTGCATGTAAAATTGTGACCGATATTAACCAAATTGCTTCTCAAAGAGATTGTGCCAATTTTCGCTCTCACTAACAATATATGAGGGTGCCTGTTGCTATATACCCTTGCCAATGCAGTGTGTTAACAAACCTTTTCATGTTTTTAAATCCAAAAGGTGAAAAAAATGGAGTCCTTCTGTACCCTCAGCTTTGCCACTGTGTTCCATTCTAGAACAGGTATTCTGATGAGAAGTTGCTCAAGAAGTCACCCTTTTGCAGATCCAAAGGCCAGGACACAGAATGCCAGGGAAGAATTTTGCTGAACCTCTTCAGTCTTTTATTTGGCAGGCTGAGTTCAACTTACCCAAACTGCTGAACATTTGCAAAGGCTTCTCAAAGAGAGGACCCAGCCCCTTGAAACAGTGTGCTTCATTCACAAGCCCATGATTTCTGGAAAGATATGTATACGTTAAATACTTTGTTGCCATTTTCTCTAGTATTCACCTTCTTGGCGTCGAGAGGTGCTGTCTGCTTTAATCTCTGTGCCGAATCACAGATATACATGATCAAATAAAGTCAAGACTAGAATCAAGCCTCATAAAAATCTTGCCTACAGCATGTACCAAAAAAAGACAGTCGTGCCAAGGCTTTGCAGGCCAAGTGAAGCCAGGGGTTGTGCAATTACCCAGCAGAGGTTGAAATTTCTGACAAAAACAGGGACCTCATTGAAAATGTAAGCATAAAAATGAAGCTTCATTTTAAAAAAAGGGGGGGTGGCATTTTGATACTTCTCTAATGTGAACATTGAAAACCATGGCTTCTGACCTCCAGTATTTCCTTTCTCTGTAAAGCCCAGGATAAAATAGATTTTCCATTCTCAGATTTTCTGGGTTGGTCACTTTGGCTCTAACTTAAACCAAGTTTTCAAGCAGTTGCATCAGACCAAAATGTTCCACACTTTGCTGTTGCCTGATTGAAGACAAAGATCCATTCTTTTTACTCGGGGAACATTTATCCAAGCCTACTATGTGTTAGGTCCTCAGCTAGACTCCCACCAAGACAATAATCCATAAGATGTCTTGGGGTTGGTGTCAGGCCTCATGTTAAAGAAGATCATCTGAGAGGAGAGGTTGGGAACCAAGAGCATGAAGAAGTTTTGCCAGTTTGCCCAGAGGGCCACAGAACCATGAGCAGGAGCTCTTGTGGTTTATCAGAGTACAGTGAGGGCTCAGTTAACAGAGTAGTGCCAAGAGCTGGGCTCTGTCCACCCCATGCAGGGCCATATGGGGGCTGCACTGGGGAGCAGGGTGAACCAGGAAGAGCTGTGGGAGAAAAGTTTTATAGTAACAGAAGGATGAGATGCCCCTAGTTCTTACAGGAGAATGTGATTTGTGTGTTGGATAATTGTGTGGACCAGCAGGGATACGAAACCTATTAGGTTCAGGACCCGGTTGTGTCTGGCTGATGAAGGAGCTAGCTTGGGTAGTGGGCATGCATGTCTGGTGAGAACTGGGAACTCATGGTTAGGACTCTGGGAGGGTCAAAGATGTCAAGGAAGCACATGGTACTTTGTGCCGGCTGGGTTTCTTACTGAAATTTTGTGTCTCTTTGCCCTTGGGAGCCCAGGGTTAGCACTGAGAGGAGCGACCAAATTCCTACAACAGATAGTCTAACTATAAGCCTACAATCAACACCTGCTGCTCAGATGTTGTGATGTCTATTTTCTTTCTGTCTGCCTGGGATTTGGCCTCCTTCTTCTGATAATAACATCCCAATTGGGGGGAATTATAACCCTCACTCTCAGTCCATTTGGACATGGAGTTTTGGTGAGTTCAACCCCCAGCCAGGACTCTGGGATAGGCTAGTGACCTGAAAGTGACCAATCAGAGCTTTCTATCAACCCCACTCCCCCCCCCCCCCCCCCCCCGTGATTGGATCAGAACCAGTCATGTGACCTAGGCCAGGCTCACCTTTGGGATCTTGCAAATAAAATTTAAAGAAAGCTTTTCCTTAGGGGAAATTGTCTTAGTTCCTTCAGGCTGACATAGCAAAATATCATAGACTCGGTGGCTTATGAATAATAAAATTTTTTTCTCACAGTTCAGGAGACTGGCAAATCCAAGATTAGTGTCCGGACAGATTCAGTGTCTGGTAAGAGCCCATTTCATAGGCTGCTGGATTCACTCTACCCTCGCATGGCCGAGGGAGCAAGGGAGTCCTCTTTCCTAAGGGCACTAATCTCATTCATGAGGGACCCACCGTCAATACCTTATCACTTCCCAAAGACCCTACCCACCTCCTAATACCATTGCACTGGGGATTAGGTTTCACAGCATGCGTTTTGGGGCACAGAACTGGGTAAATGAGGAGAGAGAGAGAGAATGGATACGTAATTTTTAGCTTCCAATCCAACAATGCTGGAATTGGAAATACTCCCGAATCTTTCCATCAAACAAGCCAACAAATTCTCCCTCTTTTAATTTTTGGCTTAAGTTGATTTGACTTGGGTCCCTGTCACTTGAAGCTAAAAACTGCTGACTAACATTCTGACAGACAGTTGCCTCTCTTGCACCTTTTGAATGAGAAGGGAACAATTTGGGCTTACGTGTTGGCAATTTAATTTATTGCTCTTTTATTACTGTTCTACCTAGATAACACAAAACACTAATGGCTTACCAAACTTCCTGAGGCCCCAACTTTCCTCCAGCCATATTGGCCCTCTTTCTGTTCTTTGGACAAAATAAGCTCAGTCCCATCTTGGAGGACTTTATCCTGCTTTCTGCCTGAGACCCTCTTCCCCAGGTCTTCATTTGTTTGGCTTCTTTGTCACCCAGCTATTTGTCACTGCCTCAGAGAAGCCTTCCCTTAACCCCCAGCTAAGGTATCTACTCCATTACTCTAGTTGCATGTTCTTGTGTTATTTTTGTCATGGTCCTTATCATCATCATCTGACATTTTCTTGTTTATTTATTTTTTATTGTCTGTCTACATGACTAGAAACTTCATGAGAACATGGATCTTCTCTGTAGTCCCAGGACTTAGCAAGGGGCCTGTCACCTGTAAGAGCTCAGGAAAAGTTTGTGGAATGCATCAGGAAACAACCACATGCATAGCTACGACTGACGTGGGTACATGTAGATACTCCTGTGGGGGTTTTATGTAGATTACTTGATCCTCAAAATAACTTTCTATCCAGAAATCAACCTTTGGAGAGCTTGACAAACTTGCTAAACGTTACATGCCTGGGAAATGGCAAAGGTGTGATTTAAACAAAGAACATTTTGACTCTACAATGTGTGGCCTTACCTCTTCAGTGACTCCCAGATTTGTCCCAGTCTTCTAAAGTTCTGACAGATAAAAATCCTTGCTAGATTTTAAGTTGCAGTTTGGGAATGATTTGTATAATGTGGTCATCACAGAGAGAACTGACTTTGCTATGGGATCTTGAGGGACGTATAGGTCTAGAACAGGTCTAAATGGATATCCTATTAGACATGGTAGAGCCTGGTAATTCTTGGGATGCATATTGAAAGAAATTACTAGGGGGAACTAGGACCATTGCAGTCTTTAGAAGAAACATCTATGACAGAACTACACAAGCAAAGTGGACAATAGAGAGAGATCATGATTGCATATGTATGGGGTAGACATGAATGGGATACTGGGGAGGGTAGCGAACCTCCTCTTTGGATGGAATGTAGAAAGTGAACAGAATAAACTCAAGGTTTGGAATGACTATAATTGACAAGTGAGTGTATTGTTAGTTGTGGAGAGAATCACAAAGTCTGAATAAACTCCATGCGGAAGATAAAAAATACAGTATAACAAAATGACAACATATAATAGAAATCGAAAGACTTATTTGAAGTTCAATTGCATAAAACATCCAGCTGTCAAAGATTCCATTTTGTACGTTTTTAAAGTTTGTTTAATCTTTATGTAGACTTTGACACATAAGAATACAAATTGAGCAAAGGAAAGTTCTTTTATCCCCTTCTTTGAGAATCTGAATTCATCCTTTTCATCATCAGGCATTCGAGAATAAAAGCCCACATGATATTCAAATAAGAAAAGTGAAAACAACATTTTTAAGGCCTGAAAAAGATGTAATAGGTAACGTTGGAAGTTAAACATGTGTGGCGTGTGTGTGTGTGTGTGTGTGTGTGTGTGTTATACATTTTGATATTTTGCAACAACCACGTGGCAGCCCTGGACCCTATTGCTTTGGGTAGTAACTGGAACCATTTTATCTTCTGTGTTTTCTTTTTCTCTTAATTCAGAACAATGACCATCTCAAAACATACATAAACATTTCACCAATAGTTCTGATGTTGGCCAGTTTGAAGTTAAGCCTCCTATTGTAAGATACTGTAAAAATGTTTTCTACCAGGTATATGAGTTCCAGATGATAGTTACTATTGTGGAGTTGAGTAAATGATAGGATACTAAAATATTCTCTCACCTAAAGAAATTTTTATCTTAAAATGATTTTAGACTTACCCAAAAGTTATCAACATCATACAGAGCTTTCACCCAGCTTCCTCCAGTGTTATCTTACATAAGGATAGTGCAATGATCAAAACCAGCAAATTAGCATTGGTGTAATACTATGAACTCCAGGCTTTATACAGATTTTGCCAGTTTTCTCACTACGGTCTCTTTTTTGCACCAGGCTCTGATCCTGAATCCTATTTTGCATGTAGCTGTCAGTTATTTAATAGAATGTCCCTCAATGTGTGTTTGTCTGATGTTCTTACACGATTAGATTCAGGTTATAACCTTAGGGCAAGAACGCCAAGAAGGGATGTGCCCCTCTCATTGCACATGTCACGGGGTCCATGAAGTCCATATACTTTGTTACTCCTTTACTTGGTTAAGGTGGTGTCTGCTGGGCTTCTCTATTGAGAAGTTACTATTTTCCTGTTTGTAATTAATGTCTTAGAGGGAACTACTTTGAGACTATCTGAATGTCTTGTTTCTCATCACCCTTAACCCACTAATTGTTGCATCTACTAGTAGTTCTTGCCTGCAACATGTTGTTAACTGTGGTGTTTCCTTAAAGGGGATTTATGTATTGCTCCCATTCCTTCTGCATCCCCCCCCATGGGAATTCTCCTGTAAGCAAGATCTGTACTTCTTCCCTCGTTTATTTATTCAGTCAATTATTTGTATCAGTATGAGCTCATGGATATTTATTTTATTCTATAGGTTATACCCAATGCTAGTGTTACTTGTTACTTAAATTGGTGTAGCTTCTGCCATTGGCAGTGTCTCTTTGACAAGCCCCCACCATTTTTTTGAGCAAATCCTTGCTTTCTGGCACCATAGGTTTACCTAGTTTGTTTTCCTTTCCCAGTCCTGGAATCAACCATCTCTCCAAGGAGCTCTGTTCCTTTACTGGAAAATGGCACTTAGTTATTTATTTTAAAGATTTTATTTATTTGAGGGAGAGAGAGAGCGAACAAGCTGGAGCATGCCTGAGCAGGGAGTTCGTAGAGGGAGAGGGAGAGGGAGAAGTGGACTCTGCTGAGCAGGGAGCCTGACATGGGAATTGACCCCAGGACCCCAAGATCATGATCTGAGCTGAAGGCAGATGCTTAACCAACTGAGCCACCCAGGCACCCCTGGAAAATAGTATTTCGATCTGAGTGCTCATCATGGAACTTGGAATAGAAAAAGAATGCACTAGAGGTCTCTCTCTTCGCACACATACAGTAACGATTTTAATTCTAAAAACCTGTGATGTTCAGCACGAAGTGGATTATGTTTTTGTCTTTAGGTTTAATTTAAAATACGGAATCTTGATTTTCTCAAATATTTACAAGTCACTAAATCTCACATCAGGTTTACAAGTTTAAAATATACAAGTAAAGCAAGTGACTTTACAAGTAAGATGTGGTTTTTATAGGCGATATTTCTAAAAAAGACACCAAGTTAAATTTGGAGAATTCACTAATTTGGGGTAACACATTTAAAACCTTCCATTTTGTTTTACATCTCTTTAAAAATTCAAGTATAGTGGACACAGAATATTACACTTCCTTCAGGTGCACTACACAGTGATTCAATATCTCTATACATATGTCATCATACGACATTATTACAATATCATTGACTATATTCCCTATGATGTACCTTTCATCCTCAGGACTTATTTATTCCGTAAATGGAAGCCTGTACTTCCTACTCCTCATCACCCATTTTGCCCAGCTCCCCACGTCTCTCCCCTCCGTCAACCATTAGTTTGTTCTCTATGTTCTCTACTTCTTTATTCACTTGTTCTGCTTTTTAGATTCCACATGTAAATGAAATCATATGGGATATGTCTTTCTCTGACTTATTTCACTTGGCATTAATGCCCTCTAGGTCCATCCCTGTTGTTGTAAGTGGCAAGATCTCGTTCTTTTTATGGCTAATATTCCATTATATATACACCTTCTTTATCCATTCATCTACAGATAGACACTTAGGTCTCTTCCATATACTGACTATTGTAAAAAATGCTGCAATAAACATAGGGGTACATATATCTTTTCAAATTAGTGTCTTCATTTTCTCTGGATTAATACCCAGCAGTGTAATTACTGGATCAAATGGTATTTTTATTTTTAATTTTTGGAGGAAACTCCATAACTCCACTTTCCTACAGTGGCCGTGCCAATTTGCATTCCCACCAACAGTGCACAAGGGTTCCTTTTTCTCCATGTTCTCACCATCACTTGTTATTTCTTGTCTTTTTGATTCTAGCCATCCAGACAGATGTAAGGTGATATCTCTATGGGGTTTTGATTTGCATTTCCCTAATGATGAGTGATGCTGAACATATTTTCATGTGTCTTTTCCATCTGAAAACCTTCCATTTTTATTTATTTTTTAAAATTTTTTAAAAAAGATTTTATTTATTTGACAGAGATCACAAGTAGGCAGAGAGGTAGGCAGAGAGAGAGAGGAGGAAGCAGGCTCCCCGCTGAGCAGAGAGCCCGATGTGGGGCTTGATCCCAGAACCCTGGGATCAAGACCTGAGCCGAAGGCAGAGGCTTTAACCCACTGAGCCACCCAGGCACCCCAAACCTTCCATTTTAAATCTGTACTCACACAAGACAGACTTCATGGAAAATATTTGAGACACTTTGCCAGGTCGACACCATATTTAATAAATATTAACTTTGTGTAAGTGTCAGGGACACAAGATTGAACATGGCATGGTTCCTATCTTCAAGCAGCTCACAAATTAAAAATCCTTTGAGGTTTCCCTGGTGGAGATAACCTTGCTTTTTTCTATTTAATCCATTCTTTTTAGTGTCCATCCCTCTCATCATTCTTCCACTCCATAAGCTATTTCCCTTTTTCTCCAGCCCTTATACTGCAACTTCAAAATTCTGATTAAATTTCTCCTCCTCCAGAAAGCCCTCCCTGAATTATCTGGTCTCATCTAATTATATCTTTCTCCAACCTCAAAAGGCTAAGGACACTTTTATCCCACAACCGCCTCAATTTCAACATAAAGAGAATGGAACTCATTACCCTCGCTTGTCCAGCCCCCTCCAGTAGTGTCCCCACTTAAATGATGCTGCTGTTATCCACCTGAGAGCCCAAACCAGAAACCTGGGAACAAAGAGAGACTCCTCTACCTTCCCTAAACCCTCATTCAGCAAAAGCAGGCAGGTCGATTCTACCTTTCAGCTATCTCTTTGCTTTGTTTTTCCTCTCTCCTGTCGGGTAACTATCTTCATTTAGGTCCTTTTTCTTCCTTACCTCACTTACCATTTGTCTTGAGTGAGTCTCTTTAAAAGCAAATGCCAAAATGAGGATTTTGGTGTGGATTTTTTATTTGGAAGGTGATCCTGGCAAGGGCTCTAAGGGATTGGGGATGTGAGATAGGGGAGATGAGGAGAGACAATAAAAAGTGGCCGAGTGGGTCACCACAGAGGACAACTGGGGTCCAATCCACTGTGACCCCCCTCCCCACCCTTGAGAGACTTTGGGGAGCATGCTGTAGACTGTCTTCCTGAGGCATGAGGAAGCTGGGGTATCTGTCTACTGACCCAAGCCCTCTCGTGGGGCCAAAGTATGCCCTCGACAGAGACACACAGGAAGGCATCAGCATGTGTGGAGACAGTCTGTGGAGATCTCTGGGGATGGGAACTATTTGCGTGGGGTGCTGTCACAGCAGTGGCCGTGCCTCCTAACTGGTCATCCTGCCTCCAGTCTTGGTCTCTCTCACCAACTCCCAGCTACTGCCCTAAGCGAACCTTCCAAAATGTCAAATAGATCAAACTATTCCACCATTTGAAATTTGTCAGTATTTCCCTTTGCTTTCAGAAAGAAATCCAAAGGCCTAGCTTTTTGCACTGTCTCACTCTTCCAGCCTTTTCTCCTACCACTCCTGGGCACTTAATCCAGAGTCCAGGCCTCAGGCACATGATATTAGCCATGGTTTCTCTCTTGAGCCACACTCATTGCATACAGCACTCCTTCTGCCTTTACTTCCTTCTCTATTAT
Source organism: Enhydra lutris kenyoni (assembly GCF_002288905.1). Lineage (NCBI taxonomy): Eukaryota > Metazoa > Chordata > Mammalia > Carnivora > Mustelidae > Enhydra > Enhydra lutris. The sequence goes on along the minus strand of NW_019154113.1, from coordinate 5,718,617 downwards.
GGACCAGGCACTGTGCTATGTATTTTGGATCAATGAAGAATGAATCACAGTTCTTGTCTTCAAGGAGCTCCAAAGGGGAGGAGACAAACATACATACAGAAGCACTTCAACTAGGCACCATATTACAGCAATGCTCTTAGAGAACATGATGCCCAAGTCGAGACTTGCTGGATATAAGGGGGTTTTACCAGGCACACGGGAAGATAAAGCCTGGTGTATGCAGAGAAACTTCTTCTGAATGAGGATGATGAGGTGTCTGGCAGGAGGAGATGAGGGCGATGCTGGACAGGTGGTCAGGGATCCTTGCCTCCAAGAGATCTTGAATTTTATTCTTCAGATCAAGAGAATGAGAGGGCCCCTTTTTCATCCTTCAGAAGGCTTTGTAGTTTCACTATGGGACTGCTTCCTCTAAGGAGCCCTCGGTAATTATTTTTCCTTCTTAGATACTCATCTTCTGTGCTTTTCTGGTGTCCTTGAAAACCTCTCTTTTAGTTAGCAGACTGGCTTGTGTTTTAAGGTGTATCCCACCTGTGGCCTTTCAGCCCCTTCAAAGAAAGGGCTGTTCTTTTTCACTTCCATTTCACAGTGCCTACTACAATGCTGAGTCCTTTCAGTACAGACATACCTGGATACCTGAGTACGTGAAGGAGGCTGGAAAGAGTTGGAGGACTCAAAGACTCTGCTTCTCACAAGTTCCCTCCAAACCAGTGATATACACAAGTGTTCTGCACATGATCTATGCTAAGGTGAGTGCTGGAAGTTCCTAGAGACACTGAACTTCACGTACATGCTTTTGAGACCTGAATAGGAGCTGCAATGATTTTCTAAAATTGGTTATTTTAATCTCAAATAATAGTGATTATGTTTTGCTAATGTATTTTACAATAGCTGTGCTCTGGAATTTTACACTTTCTCTTCCTTCCTTCCATTTTCTTTCCCTCCGTTCCTTCCTTCCTTCTTACCATTCCCTGAAATTCTTAGACAAGGGCTTTGACATACAGGAGGTGGCAGGGAGAGAGGTGCTCTCTTAGGTGATGCAAACATTCCCCCCTCCCCATTTCTACTTTGGGTGAAGTCATGACCAGCTTTTCTGTCTGGTTTTCTGGAGTGGCCAATAGCATTTGAATGGGTAGGGGGTGGGTAGTCTCAGCTAGACTTCTGTGTCCCAGGAGGGTCAAATTCTAGAGGGGTGGGAGATGGGTTGGAGTAATGAGAGGGTGAAAATCTCTTTTGGAACAGTCTGTTCTCATTGCCTCTCTTCTCCTTACAGGGTAGAAAGGCTGGGGGAATGAGAGAGCTATTTGCTCACTGTCCCTTCCACTTCAGACCCTAGGCTTTGAAGGAAAAGTATCAAAGTCTTCTATTTTCCTGGAGCAGTCAAATGCAGCTGCCTTATGCAGCTTCTGGCAGGTAAAAAGATATGCATTTTCACATGACTCGCTGATTTACACCAAATTTTAATGTGTTTTCAAAACTTGCCTATAGCCCTTGCTGCTGGTTCTTCTGAAAACCGATACTATGGGACTCTGAGCAGAGCTCCAGGTTTATTTTCCAGTGTCTGGTGTTTGTGTGCTGCTTTTGTCATGGGTTCTCCCCAGTACCTTGCCTCGTCCTTGAGAGAGGAAGCCTGCGAGTCTCCAGCTTCCTTTGTAACTTCCCAGTTCCTCTGCCCAGCCTCTGCACATCTGCTCACCCACCCCAGTCATTTTGTTTCAAAGTGCTGCGGTACTGAATTTCTCATCCTCCGATGAAAATAACCATTTGGCTTTGTGTTCCTTGCATAGGCACCTCTGGGTGCAGATGTAAGCAGTGTGGCTGTAGAATCTAGATTCTTGAGGTTAGAGGGCTTCAGGATGCAAGGAACAACAATGGCTCAACCTCCTGATGACCTTCGTCAACAAAACCAATAACCCCACAAAACAGAAGGGCAGTCCCAAGTGCACGTCTCCTTTGCACCTCAGAAATGACCACCGTACGTATGCAGAGTATTGGGAGTTCAAATCCTCAATGCTCTCCTCTTCGACTGTGACCTCAAAGGGTCACTTTAGCGCTCAGCTTCCCTTTCCTCTTCTATAAAATGGGAATAGAAAGTGAATCTACTTCACGGGGGTGTTGTAAGGAATGCAAGAGCTCTCACGTGCAAAATGTTTGGCCCATAGCTGGGCGCTCAAGGCATACTATACCTATGCCCGTTAGTAATTCGCTATTATAAATACTGGAGAGTAGGAGGTTGTCTCTCTACCCGGACGTGGGGCGCTCGGCTCGCCCGGCTGAGAAGGACTGCCCACTCCAGACCCCTGCAAGTCCTACTGTCTCCGGGCCCGGGTCCGAGCAGCCGCGGAACGCCAGGGACCGGAGTCCCATTGTGCTTGCTCAGTGAGGGTGACCGGGCGGCGGCCCAGACGCGAGCACAGGTGCGGCCCTGACCACAATGAGGGAGTGGGCACGTGTGTGGCGAGCAGAAGTCTGCGGGGGGCCAGCGTGGCCGGAAGGCGGGGTGGGGGGGAGAAGGAAGCTGGCCGCGGCCCCACGAGCTCGGCAGGAGGTGTCTGGGCCGGTCGAAGGACTCCGCCTGACACCGGACTCCGGGCGTCTGTCGAACTCGCGCCCCGGAGCCCCGGCCCCGCCCCCGGAGCCCGGCCCCTCAGTGTCCCGGGTTGGCTGGAGCAGGCGGCCACGCGCGGCGATTTGCCACGCGTCGCGTCACTAAAGCCGCTCCCGGTCCCGGCCCCAGCGGGCTGGTCCGGGAGGCAGCGGCGTGGGAGGCTGGGGCTGCAGGGCGCGACGCCGCCGGGCCGCCCCGCCCTGGGAGGCGCCTAGGCCCTCATCAAGTGACCAGTATCCCTTCCAGGAGAACACGGTCCTTCAGAGGGAAGCGAGCTCCAGCCTGTAGCCCCGGCGCCAAACCACCGTCATCTCCTTCCTGTGCCGGGTGATCCGTCTCCTCACCCACCCGGAAAAACATAGTCCGCCCCTCGCGTCCTTGTGGAGTAGCGCTTTGCTTCCACTGTGACACTCTTTGCTCGCACCTTCGTCTTTCCCATCCCAAGTACTCTAGAACCCACCGAGAGGATAAGTCAGCTGTGAACAGAAACCTCAAGGGAAAAGAGAGAGAGAGGGAGCTGAGGGGAAGGGAAGGATAGGCGAGGCTGGCGGAGGGATACTGTGGACCGCGGCCGTAGTGCGCACGCGCGGCGGCAGGAACGAGTTCCGGTCTGGCCGGGGCCTGTCTCCTAAAAATAGCCCCGGTGTGGGGATCCGTGCGCGGATGTCCCGGCGAGTCCCGGGCTGAAGGAGGCGGCTCCGGGCGGCGCGGAGCGCTGGTAGCTGGCCCGGGCTGCAGCGTGTGTGCGCTCGCCAGCGGCGCCGGAGACACGGTGAGGGCCGCGTCGGCGGGGCGCGGTCCGCGAGGCCGGCGGTGCCAGAGGGGGCGGCGTCTCGGCAAGGGGGCCGGGTAGGGGCTGGGGGGCGCTGGGGTGGGGGGCGGCGCGGCCGAGGAGGGGCGCCCGCGGGGCTCCGGGGACGGCAGGGCTGGGCGGCGTCCGGCTGGCAGGGGGCCGGGGTCCCGGGCGCGCGGCGGCAGGGAGGGTGGGGTGCGGGGAGGCGGCTCGAGGTGGTCGCGCGGGGTGGGCGCGGAGGGGCGAGGCGCCCGCGGTGGTGGGGGCGGGGTGCCCCGAGGGCGGGCCCGGGGTCTGACCGGTGTCGCGGGCTGCGGAGGGAGGCTCGGTCGCGCGGGCTCCGCGCGAGGAGCCTCCCCGGGCGCGCACCGCGTTTGGGGCTGGGGGGCGGTGGTGGACGACGCCTCCTTGAAAGTTGAGGGAGTTCCCTGGGGGCCCGGAGCCTCTCCGGGGCGGAACGCCCGAAGGCCCTTTCCCCCCTCCTGCTGTCCGCGCCCGGGTCTCCCCAAAGGAATTGACCCCTTGTGCCGGAGCCGCTCTGCGCTGTGGTTGGACTTGAAGAAGTTCCCCCACTTCTGCTTTGGGTGAAGGTTGGTCGAAGCGGGCGGAACATTTAGGTCCGAACTCTCGGCGCGTGTGTGGAGATGTCAGTGGCCGGGTCGGTATTTGGGGCGGGCCGGGAGGCGGCCGGGGCTGGGGGCACCTGCGGGGTGCTGACGCCCTCGGGTGCAGGGAGACGTCGCGGGGAAGCGAGGGCTGCAGCGGGAACAGCTAGCTGCCCTGACGTCCCGCTAGATCTCAGCTCTCAGGGAAGGTTTTATGTGGTACAAACTTTGCCTTTTAGTTCGATAATCCTCTGTCTTCGAACAGCGAGGATTAAATTGGTTGGTAAGATAGTGCAAACAAGTTTCGAAGAGGTGAGCATCCCTGAATTAGAACCCCCCCCCCCCGCCCGTGAAAGTGTAACTATAAAAAATGTGATTCAGACCTGAAGTATGATTTCTAGGGATACGAAGCGAGTCCCCTGTTATGGTCCAGTAGGGAAGCCATGTGTAGGTTAAAGAAGTGCAGTATAGTGTTGACCTGCATTTTAGTTTACAAGATTGGTACTACAATTAGTGTGCTGTTAGGAAGGCCTGCTGTGATGTGCTAACAATGGTATAAGAATTTTTAAACAAATGTCTAAATGTTTTCAAGGGTTTTTTTTTTTTTTTTTGGGTTTTTTTTTTTTTTTTTTTTTTTAAGCACAGCATGTTTTCCCTGTGTCTCGTATCATCTATTACTATATGAAGAGAAGGTTCTTCAAACTGTAATGAGGTGTACGTTACACAAGAGTACTTTCTCTTTAAGAATCCAGCTGTGTTGTTTTGGCAACTGCCAAGTACTCCAGTTGTCACTTTTTAAAATCTGTTACCTTGGCAGTACTTGAACAGTCTGTGGAAAAGGTAAACAAAATAGCTTAAAAATTTTTTTATATATAAAAAATTTTTTATACACAAAAATGGCCCTTATTTTAATATGAATTTATAAAGTGAGGATAAAATAACTGTGTTGTGCTATTAGTGGCTTTTGTATGTACATTTTTGTTTTGGGTTCTTTTTTTTCTGGTATATTTTTGGAGGGTTCCGTTTTTCCTGTGAATGGCAACTTTTGTTTTAGGAGAAAAGTTCAAAGTGTTTTCATTAAAGTGGATGCCAGTTTTAGACTTTATAACAAATATAAGGAGCACATGTATCCTACAAAATATTAAGATTAGTTCTATATGATGGTGCACTAATTGATTCTGGAATCACTTTTAATTCTCAGTGAACAAAAAGTTGTGGTGATACTGTTACAATAAAACTCTGTAAAGAGCTAAAGCTAGTGATTTACTTTGCAGACCCCGTCTTTAACAGTTCTCTTGGAAGAGTGCTTCCAGTAGAAACTTACTTGTTAAAACAGTCAGGGATGGTGAAGTAACAATGACTTTTCTAAACGTAATTATTTGCGTGTCTATTTCATTTAATACATATTATTATTATATATAAAACCATGTTTTTTCTTGGAACAAAAGTGATAAAATTATGTTTAACTCCTTAATTTACTTCCCAGCAAAAGTTTAAAATGCTGAGGAAATGAGAGGTAGGGGTGTTCAGTGAAAGGAAAGTAGCTCATAGGGGTGCAGAAATAGTAATTGTAACGTCACGGTGTTGAGTTATGGTTTGAGAATAATCTCCTTCCGAATTCTTAGAGTTTCTGTGTTTCTTTAGTGGGTATGTGTGTCAAAGATTGTTTTTTGTAAATGCAATCAGAAATAATCTTTGAAATATATATTGAGTTGTTTCAAGTGGTGATGTTTTATTTTTCAAGGCAATTGCATTATAGCTTTGTAGTTTTCTTTAAGAATGCAATACAGGTTAATATTAATTTTATTAATATTCAAGCAATAGCAGCATTGCTCATTGGTTATCAAGAGAGAAATCAGTGTATTTTGAGGGTGGTTAAGTAGTTATGGAAGTGTTTTTTATTAGAACATGATTTTGAAATTTGAAATATTTCAGTCAAATTTTTCAATAGATTTGTGTTCTGATTTATGAGGAGGAAACTGTAAGCCAGTCTGTTTTTGGGAAGTAGCATGCTTGTCAGTCAGGTTTTGGAAAGCTACCTTTTTTCTTCCTTGTTGCTTACAAGTCTGGCAGAGAAATTTAGTCTAACATACAATGATGATGGTCTTGAATTTTCTGTGGGCAGTCTTAGTTTCCAACAGTTTGCCTTTCAGTCACACCATACTCCTTTTTTTCTTTTTTTTCCTTTATGGAGATATGCTCATGCTCATGGTACATAGGAATGCTACAGAGTTTAGCCGAAGTTTCTTTTTTATTAGTGGTAGAGCAATGAAAATATTGTTTTGTGGGTTGATCATGATCAGTATTGCTTTTTTCGAGATTAAAAAGAAAATCTGTGAACATTCTTCATAAATTGAGAAGTGAGTGCCTTCTGATATTTAAGTAATAAGAGAAGTGTAAATATGGAAAATCAAACCAATCTTCCAGTTAGATAACCTCCTGCGAAAGAACACTTTGACACGTTCTGCTGTGTTTGCAAGACTTTGTCATTACATCTTGGTTCGGATCCCAGCTCTGCCACTTATTAAGTTATGAGACATCTTCTATAAAATGGGAAGGAATTACACTACTTGCCCCATAGAATTGTTAGCATTAAATGAAATCATGGATGTGAGAGTTCCTAGCATACTACCCGAGGCTTAATGTACAAAAATATATATTGCCTGATCTCCCTTCATCCCTTCCTCCATATATCCATTTTTCTATACATTCCCTTATTTCCTTTGAAGACTATATACATACTCTGCCCAGTACCTGAAAGTTTAGTGTCTGTGACCAAAAGGACTTCATATAATATATAAATACAGGGGAATGCTCATATATTTTTTTGGGTGTAAAACTACCAGCACTTTAAATGCATTATCACATTATACATAAAATGTTTATTTGGCTGTTCTATATGAGGTTTTTGATCTGCAGTCATTGATTGTAACCTCCAAAAGTTTCTCCAAATATTTAAAGAATTAGAGTTAAATATAAATATTTTCCCTACTCTTCAGTGAAATATGTCTTTTAGGAATTATCTGTGGGAGTTGTCTTCAACATACAGTATTTAAAATTTGAAGATAGAAAAATATTTTTATTGCCTGTCTGGAATATAGGTGTATTTTAAAATAGCTCTTCTTTAGTGGGTAATCTTGAAGCTTTTATATGTCATTTTACTGCTGTATGGAACGAAATGATTTTGTCTGTGTATGCTTTATCCCTGTCATTAATGGACTCTGTGTCCAGTTTATTATAAAGAGTATAAGCCTGTTAGTCTCATGCATAGCATATATGTTGACACTTGTTTAATAAATACTATGTTTTTATACAGATGTTTGTTATTTACTGGTTTTAATAATTACTTGCATTTACTGAACTCAGTTGATATTTACTAAATTTAATATTTTATTTAATACTGGGTTGTCTTAGTAATCACTCGATGAAATCACAAGCTTATGAATTTAGAAAAAAAATTGCAAGGTGGATAAAATACCAAATATTTGAACATTGGTGTATGACAGCAGATAATTTACTTTGTTAGTTTAATAACTGATGATGCTGAAAACCAGAGGAATTTTTAACCTGGATGAAAAACAGACACGAGTTGATCAGACTTTTAATAAATATCAACGAAGGCACATCTTTTTATGGTTGTCTTGAGTCAGTACTAATTTTATTTTCTTCTATATACAAAAATATAAACTTTATGAACTTAAAAAAGAATCCAACCATCAGTAAAGTTATGTTTTGAGAAATATTTTGGTAGTGGGTGGTAAATTTATACTGTATAAGCTAGACCTTTTTACCAGGTTATTTTTGTTACAAGCAGCACGTTATACATGTTGACTTGGATTAGTTTGAGGTATGATTTGTGACTGTTGGAACAAAGGGATACTCTTAACCTGTGAAATAACTTGTAACTGTTGGCTTAGTAAAACAAGGTGCTCTTGCTTTGACTAATACTGAGTTTGCTTGTCTCACCTCTTAACCCCTAGCAATTCACCTTTTACATGGAGACTGGAATTGTATTTCTAAAATTCACATGTAAATATCATTCTTTTAAGGAGAACATTGAAGACATAAAATCAGTAGAGAGGCAGTCATTTAAGGAATAAGAGATTAGCCTCTTTAATCAAGATTGCCTAAACTAGAATACCCACTCTGGCACTGAGTGTTCTTTGGCAATTTCTTGGTCTTCTTGAGGCTTGGTGTATAAAATAGTGATTATAGTATTATCTTTTTCATAGAGTTGTTGAGAGAATTAAATGAGATGTATGTTATAAAGCTTTTAGCATAGTGCTTGGTACCTAAAATACAGTATTTTTTCCCCTACTATTACTGTCACTGTTGCTTCTGCTATTGCTGTTATTAGTCATGGTTCACTTTATATGATTCTATCTGATCTCTTCAGGCTCTTTGTCAGCCATTACCCTTCAGTTTCTATGACCCAGTTAAGGCCAGCTGTTTGCTCGTCCCTGAAAATGCCATGTATTTTCAGGCTGATGACTCCTACTTTTATTTTTTTAGCCCAGAATTTTCCTGAGCTTGATATCCACTCGGAAATCTAGTTGGAATCTCAAACATAGTATTAGCCATATGACTGAAATATAGCTATTTATTTCTCTCTCCCAACCTTCTTCCTCCCTCCTATCCCCAAACTCTCTGTCCTCACCGGCCCTTCCCCCTTGCAATGAATGGCAGTACTCATGCCAAAAACTTAAAGATACCACTCTGGATTCTTTTTCTTTCCTCTCAAATCCAATCCATCCACACATTCTCTTGTCCTTCAGAATTTATCTTGAGCCAGTCCACTGCTTGGTCTTCACTGCCACCTCTTTATTGCAAGGCATTATCTCTTACATGAGTTGCTGCAGTAGCTTCCTGACGGGGCTTGTTCTTTTCTTGCTCCTCAGAAGTCTGTTCTTCACAGAGCTGCCGTAGGGATCATTTTAAGATCCTAAATCATGTTCTTTGCTTAAAATCTTCCAGTGACTTCCCATTCCTCTTGAAATAGTCTGTACTTCTCCTGAGTGGTTCTGAATAATTTCTACTTCTCCTTATTCTTCTCACTTATTGTACGCCAGCCGCACAGTGCTCTTACTATTCTTTAAATTTTTGCGTCCTTTCTTATTTCAGGGTTTTTTGCACTTTTTGCACTGCCTGGTTAAGGTGCTCTTCATAAGGGTGGCTGGCCTAACCCTGTGGAACTTGACCCAAATCTCACTTTGTCACTCCAGCCATCCTTTTTAATGTTATACCTTGTTAGTTAGTCTCTTGTGCATCTTATCTCCTTCAAGACATGTAATGTAATTTGTACACATGTTATTTGTTTAGTTATAGCTTATTTATTGTCTTTTCCCATAACCTGAATGTAAACTCTGTGAAGGCAGAGGCAGTGTCTGTCTTGTTGATAACTGTCTCTCCAGGTATTAACCCGCTGCCTGACAGGCAGAAGACAGAAATATTTGAATTAGTGCTTCTGTATTTTTGTTCATGTTTTTGCCAGAGATTGGAATTCTTTTACAACTTTAAGTTGTAGCTCAGGTGTCATGTATAATACCAATTTTAGTCTAGACAAAACTTGTCTCCCTTGCTCTTGATATAGACACTATTTGAAGAGTAATTCCCTTTTTAGAATATTTAAAGGATTGTAGTTGATGTCATTTTCTTCAGCTATTCAGAGTTCCTGTGTCAAAGACTGTTTTGTTCTTCGTATATGCTTAGTACCTACTGGTCTGTCATGGTACATAGTGAATGCCCAGTAAATGTTGAGTGGACGATGATTTCCTAATCAACTAAAATGACCAAACAAATCAGTTTATCCAAGTCAGACTTTAAAAATTATAAAGGTACTTTTCAGACTTTAAAATACTGCCTTGTGCGTATTCTATACATATTAACATGTCAGCATTCTGGGTCAGGGCAGGAATGTCAGAGCTGTTTAGCCCATTGGCATTTCCTGAGATTCCATTTTGCCTTCTTCCTGGGCAGTGAGTAGCCATCTTGTCTGAGGGCTATATTTCCAATTTCAAATGCATAAATTTCAAATGCATAGTAAAAATAGTGTTAGAAATTATAATTGGTTACTGGTTGTTCCTTACCAACCAGCATTCCCTCCCTTCAGTTTATCCTTTCACCTTATTTCAGAAAGGCTAGGGGGATGTGCAATATAACACAATATACATGAAATACAATACCAATTCAACTGTATTGCTAATGAAGATTTATCAAAGAGCTTTTGTGGCGAACGTTAGAAACTTAACCACTATTTGTAATAGTGAAAATCATTCCACATTCTGCACAGCTGACTTGCAAATGGGCTTTTTAAAAGATTTGAGGACTACTTTGGCAAAATGCTTATCTTAATACTGAAAATCTTTATCATAATGGTTTTAAAACTTAATTTGATATGGATTATGAAGGGAAAAGGAGAAAAGAATCTGGGAGTTAAGATTTTGTTTTTCACAAATGGCTCTCTGTTCCCCAAAGTAACATTTCAGTACGGCAGGGTTTTTTGTTTTCTTTTGTTTTGTTTTTAAACATTTTGTTTTTGGAAAAAACTTACAGGAAAGTACAATGAACTCTCATATACTGGTCCACCTTTATACATGGATTGTTAATGTTTAGCACAGTTGCTTTATCATTTTTTTTTTTGTATTTGCAGAGTGGCCCTAAAGCCTGAAAATAGATATTACTATTTTGTTTTATTTATAGTTTGAAGCTCCTTGATTACATCTTCTGGAGTATGCCAAAGATGCAAGTTTATTCAGTGAAAATCAGAGACAAATCATTTGAGGCAAAACATTCTAGATGCATACAGGGGATGGATGGAAATGCTGCATTAATGCACTGTGTACTTTGCTAACAAGGAAACCACGTATTAATCATATTATATAATGTCATTGAACTCAACATTTGTTGTAATAGCAGGAATTCACTCTATTGGTCTCTTTTTCCTTCTCTCCTTCCTCCTCTTCTCCCCATCTTTTCCCTTTTCTTCCTTTTCCTATTATGATTATTTTTGTTAATGAACCATTTGAGAGTACATTGCACACATCGTGATCCTTAACCCTTAAATGCTTCAGTTGGTATCTCCTAAGAACAAAGACATAATCTTATATAACCACAGTATATTCAGGATTCAAGAAATTTAATATTGGTACTGTGATTTAGTGTATAGTTTATGTTGAAGTTTCTTCAGTTGTGCCAATAATATCTTTTAATAGCATGTTTTCTAAGACAGTATTATCTATTGCATTTTAGTCTTCGTATCTTCTGTCTCCTTTAATCTGAAACAGTCCTTCAACTTTTTCTTTTTCCTGACATTCATAGTTTTGAAGAGTATAGGCCCTTTGTCTTGTAGGATGTTCATCAGTTTGAGTTTGTCATATTGCTTCATTGTTGTTAGATACAGGTTATGCATTTCTGGCGGGACAACCAAATAAGTGATGATATATCTCTCAGTGCAGCACATCGGGGGCAGTATGATGTTAGTTTGACCCTTTGTTGGTGATGTTTACTTGGATCACTTAGTTAAGGTTTGCCTGCCAGTTTTCTCCGTATAAAAGTTATCATTGCCTCATTGTTATTATTGAATAATCTGTGGGGAGGTACTTTCATACTGTGTAAATACTTTGTCCTCCCCCAAATGTTCACATAATCGTTTTAGCATTCATTGCTAATTCTTGCCTGAGTCCATTATTACACGGTGGTTCCAAAATGGTGTTTGTCTAGCTATTCTTTGGCATTTAATAGTTGGCAATCTATTGTGAAGAAGAGCTTTTACTTCCCGTTTGCTTACTTAATATAAATTCATAGATTCTTTTTTATTAAGCAGATTAGACTTGATTACTATCAGTTCCAAGTTAACTCTGATTTGGCCAGTGAGAAATCCTTCAGTTTACTCATTGATTGCTTTGACATGTTTCTGTCATGTTTGGAGCACTTCCTTACTTTTGGGACAATAATATATTCCAGGCTCATCATCTGCTTTTCCTGCTGCTGTCCTAGAATCAGCCATTTCTACAAGGAGTCCTGGTTTCTCTTACTGGGTAAGACTATTTAGAAACCAAGAACTGGGCCATTGGTAAGCTCCTTGCTAGTGGACTCTCATTGTTTTAGAGCTTTGTCAGCTGACCAACCCTATACTGAGTTTATGCTGATTTCTCAGACAATAGATTTCTCTTTACATTTCTGAAACTCCTTAGAAGGAAGTCTTTTCATTTGAAAGTGTTAATAATTTAAGTGATTCCTTTCACCTAATTTTTCTATTTAATTCTATAATGGTTGGTTTTTGTTTTCCTAAACATATTGTATGTTTCTTGGGAGTTAGGAATCTTGTTTTATATCTCTTTGTATATTCAGTGAATGTGTTCCACAGTGCCTTGAACACTGTTGATATCCCTGTGTTGCTTATATATAATTATAATAATGACTCAGATTATCTTTATTACTCTTACACCATAATTAAATATTCTTATGTTTGTTATAACATTCTAGGTAATTTTGTGGAAACTTTTAAGTGAATTGGTGATTCATTTGTTCTGTTTTTAATAACACTGCTATCTTAGAAGAAATGAAAAACTTTAAAGTCTTTCACGATTTTAAAATTTTAAAAACTTAATTCCTTGAGATTAAAATATATAATTAAAGAACATCAAAATACCTAATGTTGGCATTGCTGTTTAACAGTGTTTTGTTCTTCAGCAGGTAATAACCTTTCTGGGCATCTCTTTAATTGTAAAATGAGGTTATATCTAGATCCTTTTAAACTCTGTGTTACATGCCTTATACCTAATTAACACTGAATTGTTTATGAACATAAAATTAAGTGCCACAAAGTATAGTGGAAAGAGTATTGTGCACCTGGGCCAGGAATTATCTTTTAAGTATTATGTTTTTGGCAGTTTATTTTGCAGTTTGGTCTTTATTACTTTATTCATTCATTCCATTGGCCTCAGTAATGAGGAACACAGTGAACAGGCTTGGCTTTCATAGTCAGGTGGGAGTGTGGACATATATGTGTTTATTATCCACTTTGCTACATGCTTGATGTATATAGGAGCTTATAGAAGGGGCAATTAACCCACTTTCAGGGAGGCCAGGAAAATTTATCCCAGAGAGGTGACACCTTTAGTTTAGTTTGAAACCTCAAGAGGACTTAGCTTTGTGAAGAGGGTAGGTAGTTTACCAGACCTGTCTTAAGGACAGGAGATACACTTGGAGAGTTTGGATTGCTTGGAGAAACTGAGTAGTACGTTATCGATGGCTCATGCAAGGAGTAGTGAAAGAAGGGGCTAAAGACATAAATCGGGGCCAGATTATGAAGAGCCCTTAAACTGTATTAAGGAATTTGAACTTCATCCTAGGGAAAATCAAAGTATCTTAACACTGGGAGGAAATTAATTAGAAAGATAATACTGATTGCACTGTGGAGAATTCTTTGGAGAGAGTTAAAAGTGGTAGGCAGGAAGAATAATTAGGAGGGTGTTACAGCAAATTAGTTAAAAGAGGTAAGGTGGCTTAGACTGTGGTGTAGGATGAGGATAGAAGAAATAGGTGGATTTGAGAGATATATAAGAGGTAGAATGAAAGCGTTCAGTGATAGAGGGCATATGGAAGGTGAAAGGGAAATTTGAGTGATGACTAGGTTTATGGCTTGGACAACTGAGGGAATAAATGGGTAGTTTACTGAAATAGGAAGCATAGGAGGAAGAGCAGGTGTGAGAGGACTAGGATGAGTGTACTCGTGAGAGAGTGCCTGGAAGAATAAAAAGGTGTAGTCAGAAGTGGGAGACTTCCTGGTAATGACAGGGCCTTGGGATTTGGCCGTGGAAGTGAAGGTATGAAGTGATCTCAAAACAGAGGGGATCTGTATATACATCTATAGAAAAAAAAAGCCAAAGGATATCTGTGTCCTAACGCAGAGGACCCTATTTTAGATGATCTTAAGGTTTACATTGTTTGGTTTGGAAAATAGAAATGAAAAATTTCAAATATGGTCTTCTTAGTAAAATTGTCTTCTTAAACAAACCCCACAACAACGAAAACTTTTTTTTGGTAAACAAAGCGTGAGACTGTTGCCCCAGATAGCTAAAAGTATCAGTGGTTCTCAGTGTAACTAAAAATTATGAAACATACTGGCATACAAAAATTAGAGTGAATAATGTAATGAATACTAGCAGGATGAATGTCACGGATCTTTCTCAATCCTGTTGCCCTTTTTTCTTCTGCAGAGGTAATCGTTATCTTTTTTTTTTTTTTTTTTTTAAGATTTATTTATTTATTTATTTATTTATTTGACAGAGAGAGAGAGATCACAAGTAGACAGAGAGGCAGGCAGAGAGAGAGAGAGAGAGAGAGGGAAGCAGGCTCCTCGCTGAGCAGAGAGCCCGATGTGGGACTCGATCCCAGGACCCTGAGATCATGACCTGAGCTGAAGGCAGCGGCTTAACCCACTGAGCCACCCAGGCGCCCGGTAATCGTTATCTTAAATAAGGATTTATCTTTCCTATTCATTTTTTAAAGAGCATATATATTGCTAAATAACATAGTGTTTTTCATGTTTTACAAAACGACATCAGATTTGCATATCCTTCTGCAGTTTACGTCTCAACAAATAATCACATTGCAGCATTTATCTGTTGTTTCCATATAATGAATTGGATATTAATGCTGGAACAAAGTGGTCCCATGTCATTGATGAATTATATTTTGAATTGCCATGGGAATTATAATTTACTTAGTAAATTTTTGTAAAAACTAGACTAATCATTTTGTGAGTATTATTATTATTTTTTTAAACTTCACTTAAAAAAATTATTGTGGAATAATGTTAGAGAAAAGTTGCAAAAATGGTATAGATTGTTTCCCTAATGTTGGACCACAGTGATATAATAATTAAACCCAGGAAATTAATATTAACATACTATAAACTAAATATCTTATTTGCACTTCACCAGTTTTTTTTCCTAATGACTTTTTGTTGTTGTTGTTCTAGGGTCCAGCCCAGGATCCACATTGTGATCCTCACATCTGTGATATTAATTCATTCTTTTCGTGTCCTTCTGACCTGGATGCTTTTGAGGAGTACTGGTCATTATTTTATAGAATGTCTTCCAATTTGAATTTCTCTGATGCTTTCTTACGATTAACTTGGAATTTGCATTTTTGGCAGTAACACCATTGAAGTAATGGTAGCATATCAAGAGGTACATTTTACATCAGGAGAACATGATGTCAATATCTTATTACTGGTGGTGTTAATCTTGAGTATTTAATTAAGGTGGTCTCTGCTGGTTTCAACATTGTAAAGTGACAGTTTTTCTCTTGGAAAATGATAACTGTTTTGGAGATACTTTGAGAGTATGTTAATTTCCTGTTTCTTCTCAAACTTTCACTTGTTTTTAGCATTCATGGGTGGAACTTAACCTGCAACAATTCCAGACTTTCTTCACTATCTGATAATAGAGTTTTCCTGTGAAACCTTCCGAAAGCTGCACTGGTGTAAAGAAGCCATTACCATTAATTTATATGGAAAGTTTTTGAGGTTTTTGACTAAAAAAATAACCTCTTTAGGCTTTTCTGATACCTGTGACACATCATGTTACTGGACGCGCACAGTAAATTGAGATAAAGCACAGATGGTCACGAACAAAAATCCAAGCTATGGCAGCTTGAGATTACAGTGAGGTGCTGTGTAGTTCCCCTTGGTGCTCTTGGGAAGGCTCTTGGTGCTACTGCTCAGGGTGTGTGCTGCCTCTTTAATGGCTCCTTGCAAAATAGAAGCTGAACGCTATTTCTGCCCTTTCCCTTCCCCCTCCCTCTTTTTGCCTTTTTTTTTCTTAAAAGTAAAAATCCTTTCCATATTTCTTTCAGTTAGAAAACAGGTACTATTGTGGGTCTTCCATAATGAAAGTGAAGTTGCTTAATGTGAACTTTCAAAAAGTGGGGATACCTGTATTGCTGTAGTAGTTACCTAATAGCAATTTTGTAGGTTTTTTTGTTCCTTTCTCATTTACCAATTGAAATGCCTCTGTTTTGAAAAGCTGTCATTTCTCCCTCATTTATTTTTTTCAGTTATTTATGTCAGTATAGATTCAAAGGTAATTATTTTGTAGGCTATAATTTGATGCTATCATTATTTATTTTATTGCTCAAATTATCCAGCTTTAGCCATTGAAAGCCCCTCCTGTTTGACTCTTGTGGTGTCCTTTTGACATATCTTTGTCTTTTTTTCAAGAACTTCCCTACTTTCTGGTACTACAGGAAACTCCAGGTTCATTTATATTTTACCTGTCCCAGCTCTGGAATTATCCTCTTTTCCAAAGAGCCCTGACCCTTTTATTGGAAGATGACATTGAGAATCTGAGGTCGGGGCTAGGTATGTTCATTGCTATTGGGGTGTACTGTCTGCCTTTCAGCAGAGCTAAGAAATATATGCATGAACTAATAACCCACACATACACTTCTACAGTCAGTTCTACTATGACCCAGTATACATATTCCTAAAAATCTAATGCTATGGGGCGCCTGGGTGGCTCAGTGGGTTAAGCCGCTGCCTTCGGCTCAGGTCATGATCTCAGGGTCCTGGGATCGAGTCCCGCATCGGGCTCTCTGCTCCTCAGGGAGCCTGCTTCTTCCTCTCTCTCTGCCTGCCTCTCTGCCTACTTGTGATCTCTGTCTGTCAAATAAATAAATAAAATCTTAAAAAAAAAAAATCTAATGCTATGCAGAGTCATACAGTGAAAACCACAGGGTTCATGGGAATTAGGGAAATAATACTCAAAAACTTTGTCAGTGACACATTAAAAAGAGGGACCTAATATATTTAAAATAACAACATAGTTTTAGACATGTTGAATGTTTAAGTCATGCATAGTAAATATGGCACTTCACTATGGAAAAGAGATGAAGTTTCCTTATATGAGTGTTGGAAGAGTTGTGGCTTTTGAGTCGTTATGAAGTGGTGGATAGACAGTTCCCTGAAATCAGATGAAAAAATAACACCAAATGTGGATGGATGTGGCTCATAACTCTTGTGGTAGACTATGGTAGCTCATTTTCCTTTGAGTTCATTCTCTCTTGGATTCCTTGTAATTTATTCTGCATTTCTGTAATAATTTTATTTTTTCCATTTCTTTTTTAAAATTGATTCACCTTTTAAAGTTTCTCTTTGTATTTTGTCCATTTTTGTTTTTAGTTTTTGAGTTTCTGATTCAGAGTGGTTTTTGTATCCTTAAATGCGTTGTCTGAATATTTTTAATTCTATTTGGAGTATTGACTTACCTTTTTTCCTGCTTTGTTGTTGAGGTTGTTGGAAGTTGTTTTTGGGCAGGGGTTTTTCCTCAGTTGATATGTGTCAGATTCAGTTTCCTGATTTTCTGGATTTCAGTTTTCTTTTGTTCATTTTTAAGGTATTGGGGTGTTTTACAGTATTCCTAGTTTAATGGTGCCCTCTTCTGTCAGTAAGGAACAGTCCTGTTCTGTGGTTTTGGTTTTAATGGTTGGAGAAGGATTGTGAGAATTCCAATTTTATAATTCTCTTTGGTCTTGCAAGACCTTAATTTTATCCTTTTTCTTTTTCCCTTTACTATCCCATTGTAAGAGGACACTCTTCCCTTCCTTTTTCCCATTTTCTCCCCCAGAAGCTATGTGTTTCAAAGTTGTGCCCCTTTTTGTAGCAGCTAGTGCCTTAAATGGCACCTGTTCCTTTAAATCACCAGAACTTTGAACTTTCTTACCTGGCGTCAGTGTTCTGATCTGCCCAGACACTTTTCCAGTATATTCAGATTTCTTAGTTTTCATGGTCATTGCAAATGACCCTGGTGCTCTTTTGCTAGCCTCCTTGCCACCATGTCTGTGTTCTAGTAGGGGTGGAGTGACAGCCTGAGAGATCTATTGCTAGGATTTGGTGATTTTTCTGATTTCACTCATGTTTGTTCTGCAGTATCAGCATTCTTTGTCTTCAAGGCTATGCTGAAAGCATGGTTTTGTGTAGAATTTCCTTCTCCTGCCTTGTTTTTTTATATGGTTTGGGGGAATATTTTCATAGTTACTTAGATATATACCATCACCGTTGTCCCCACGGAAGTCTTTACTTTTAGGGGAAGGGAGCTGGAATATAGAATTATACTCTTAATGCTACAGAGCCTTTAGTTAGGAAGAGACCTAGGCATTCAGCTTCCATGGGTGAGCTTGGAGACTCCAGAAAATAGCTTGTAGGAGAAATTACTTAAATTTAAATACTCTTACTTCATTCTTCTAGAATGCAAGTGCAGTTTCTGGGTTATTGCAAGAGTCTTAAGTGGGTTTTTGGTTTTTTTTTTTTTTGTAAAGCAAAGTTATTCTAAAGTTTTTTTCTAGACTGTGTATTGGAGATGCCTTGGTTTTGTTATAACATGAATGAATTATAGACCTATATTTAGCCAAGGGCTTCTTGGTACTTGTGCCTTCCAATGGCAATGTAGTATGTGAACTTTTTGGAAAAGATAACTTTTAAACTTGGGAATTGATCTGATAGATGTTAATTTCTTTGAAAATTGGACTACATATACCTCTTTTCATACTTTCTCTGCTCTCTTTTAGTTTTCTCCATTTTATTTTATGATCTTGACAATTCTCTTTTGATTACAATAAATAGTAGGTGTGGTGGTATTCCTTGGCTACATGCTCATTATTATGTTTAATTAGATGGCACTAAAGCTGTTTACTGTAGCTGATTTAATTGGTTCTGTCTTTTTTGCTTTTTTCTATCTTGTTAACATGAGAAATTTAACATGAAGTTGGAATTATGTGTGGAAGTTCTTTATGCTTGGCTCTAGAATTTAGTCGTTTAAAGTATTTATGGTCTTAAACATTTCTTTCCCTAGAATTAACAAGTTTTCTTGTCAGTGTTTTAGGTTGTTGGAGTAGAAGTTGACTTCTTTAAACTAGTCACTGTACATTTTTAAAAATAAAAATACCAACCAGGATAGAAAGGTATATTTATTTCAAGCATCAGAAATCTTTCATAATAAAAATTAAATTTTTTTGCTATCAATGATCTTTGGAATTCTCTGTCTCTTTCTAACGGTATTTAAAAGTTAATCAGTACCTGTCCCTAGCTGTCTCTGGATCCTCATTTGTAAGCTTTATTTCTGTTTCCATAAGTTACAAAAGTCTTAAATAATGACTCTAGAGGCTGTTTATATATTTTCTTTTTATTGTCCTCCCATTTTTCTTTTGACTGGTAAATACGGTAGTTCCAAAGCAATGTCCATGGCTCTGCTCCCTTACTCCCTCTTTTGAACTATCCCTTACATATTCTCAGTGCTTTTACTATTGTTTCTATATTATTAGTTCTGAAATAAAAACACCTATGAGATATAGCTCTTTGCTTCTATGAGGTAATGGGTTGGGGAGGATAAAATTCTTTTTAATTACTGTGTTATACTAATTACCAAGTGATCTGTAAACCTTAGACATAATGAACGGATTAGGGGAGCTCAGAGAAGGAGAGTTCAGAAGTGATAAGGGGGCTGCTACTTGAAGTAATTGGTATTTGAATTGAATGTCAAGTTAATTGTCAGATGGTGATGATATTCCACATAGAGACTACAGTTGGAGCAAAGGAACTAAAACAGCATAGTGAGAAGTATGTATTGGACACGAGTTTGGCTAGATTGGAGGAGTAAAGTGGGAAAGAGAGTTTGAGGCCAGATTGTAGAGTACCTTGAGTAGTTTGGATTTTGTTCTTCAGGTAAGGAAGAGCTATTGAAAGTTTTTAAGCTTGAAAGTGACCAGTGCCTTCCTTAATATGCCCATACAAGATAAGGAGGATAGTGTGTATGTCCTTTCTTATTAATAAAACTTAGTTCCTTAAAGGATACTCCAGCACCACTTTTTAAAAAGCACAGTACTAGGCTCATTCTTTAATTTGATTGTTTGAAGGGTATTATAGGGCATACATATCTTTTATGTGGAAGGCGTGAATAAAGATAGATTATCCTTTTCTCATTCTCTCTATTCCACTTCTTAGTCTCCTCTCCCAGGCCAGACCAGATGCTGTGCTCTCCATAAAAAATGGATTCCTTCCAATTGGAAGTTTTGCCTTTTGAAATCCAGTACTACTTTGTGTCTGTCTTATCATAGTTACCATGTTTGACCTTATACTAAAGGCAGTAGACCCATGCACACTGCATTGAAGGCATCTATGCTTGTGTGTTAGTTTTTCTTGGTAAATATAAATGAATCTTTAAATTGGTGTCTCTCAATGACTGTAACGTGCAAAAATCTAGGATTTGGACTGAGCTAATAAGGTTTTAAAAAGATGACTTTAAGACATCTCTACCCCTGCTGATCTGGCTCAGTATTTTTTAAACTTTCTTCTTCTGTGAGATGAAATTTTGACACATGTGCAATCATGGATCTACTTAGCAAAGAAGTAAAGTGTTATAGTAACTTATAATTGCCACATCTGTCCTAGGATATGTTGTAGATATAACAGGTAGTGGATAATGTGCAGTTCTTCCGGCAGTAGTTTTAACTCTTTCCAGTTCTCTTTCACTTTTGAAAGAGGCATCAGATTCAGGCACTGTAGAAGTATCAGTAACTTGCAAGGGAAATCATAAGTTACGGTATTCATCTTCCGAGATAACTTTGAGACCTTTCCGATTCCTTCCTTTCTTCCTCCCCCCGCACCCCTTTCTTTCTTCACTGGAAATTTTATTTATTTGAAGTATAATTCACGTACAGTGTTAGCATCAGCTGTGCAATATAATGGTTCAGCAATTCTATACATTACTCACTGTTCACTGTGATAAATGTAGTCTCTGTCACCAAACAATGTTACTACCATCTTCTTGATACCTTATTCCCTGTACTTTTCATCTCTGTGACTTATTTATTTTGTAACTGGAAGTTTGTATCTCATAATTCACTTTGTGTATTTCACCCTTTTCTTCTGGATTTCTTCTTTTCCATTTATTCATGTGTCTTTGTTGTTTTAAGTAGAACCCTATTTTAGTAGATTAGATTGGTAGTCTGGATTTTAGTCCTGGATTCCATTTCATTTCTATAAGTTTGAGAATTTGTGTCCCTAAAAAGGCCTTTCTAAGGCCTCTTCCAGTTCAAAACTATAGGAAGTTGCAGAATATCATGAATACAATGTCTAGGCTTTTCTAGATTCTGGTCAACATCCTTATGAATATGAACATCTGTTTGACACACTGCCAGTTTACCTGACTGTTTAACCAAAGTGGTCTATGTTTGGCCATTATGTTAGGTGCTTAGTGTCACATTTTGTAGTGTGCCCATCTTCAAACTTTTTTTGTTGTTTTGGTGTGTGGACAAAATGTGCCCCTTGTTTTTGGAGTTTGGGTAGTTGAGGCTATTGGTTCCAGTAACTATATGTCTGAGAAGGAATACTGGGAGTATTAGCCCTTAAGGTCAGGTTGAGGGGTAGATAAATGGAACTTCAGCATTTCAGTGGTCACATCCTCACTTGAAGAATGACAGCATCATCATAACTTGTAATGAATATTAAATATTGTGAAAACTATCAGTAATCTTGCTGATTGTTGATTGAGGGGATTGGTAAATTATTTGGAAGAATAAAACAGATCCTACTAATTTACTTAAAATGCCTGATTTATACCTGTGACATAACAACAGGTATATGTATCATTGTGGGGAGGTGTTGTATATGGTAATGAAATGAGGTTATAGAAAAGAAAATCTGAAGACACTTAATTTTTTTTAATATAAGAGCAAAAGCTAGAAATGAACACATGTCCATTCAGAAACTTGTATACTGATGTTCATAGTTTTCTAATAGGTAAAAAGTGGAAATAACCCAAATGTCCATCAACTGATGAATGTATAAATAAAATGTGGTATTTCCATACAATAGAATATTATTTGGCAATAAAAAGGAATGACATATGGATACATGGTATAAAGTGGAAGGATCTAGAAAATATTGTTGTGTGAAATAAGTCAGCCAACAAAAACCCATATATTGTATGGTTTAATTTATGCAAAGTGTACAAAACAGGCAAATCTATAGAGACAAAGTAGATGCTCCAGGTGTGAGTGGAGATGAGGAATGGGTAGTGACTACTAATAAGTACTGGGTTTCTTTTAGGGTGATGAAAATGTTCTGGAATTAGATTGTGGTAGTGGTTGCACATTTCATTTGAATATAAAACATTCAAGTGTATACTTTAAATGGGTGAATTGTATGGTGTATTATTTCTCAGGCTATTTTCTTCTTTACTTTTTAAAAAGAACAGAAGCTGCGTGAAGAGGTATTTTGGTCCTCATGGGTAGTTTGGGAGATCTAGTGGAAGGTGGAAGGGCAGGGGGGAAAATCGGCATTTCTTGGCATTAGTATACTATTACATTAAGACACAATGCTACTTTCTTTGTCCACTAGCTAAGAATGTAACAGGTTGTGTTTTAGTGGGGATTGTATATGAATCCAGCTTTTTAACCCTATTAGCCCTGGGGCTAGAATTGTGCATTATCCTATTTGAGAGGATAGTCTTGCCTTTCTCTTATCTTTGCATTTTTTGTCTTATTAAATTCAAATGCTTGTGTATTTTCAAGGTAGTGCATAATTGTGTTCGGCCCATCTGTCCATCCTACATTCTGCTTTGCTCTTTTTGTTCACACCTACTCAAATTTGTGTCATCTTTCTTTCTTAGCTCCTCTAATTGGAACAGTCCCTAGTTTCATGTGTGCTTAAAATCCCTTTCTTCCTTAAATGCTTGCTTCTGTAAAGTTTTACTGACTTATTGTTTCTTGTGACTTACTATCTATTTGTTTAAAAAATCTATTTTTTAAGGCCTTAGTAGTATCTTTTTCTTTTTCTTTTTCAATTCTAGTGTCAGATATTAAATGATACTAGTGTCTGGCTTTTTTTATCTCTTCACCAAAATGTTTTTGCGATTCATCCATGTTTGTATCTATTAAGTGGTTTGTTTTTAGCATTGCCCAGTTGTTAGTGTTGCCTGATGTTCTATTATATGTCTAGACCAGTTTCTCCATTCATCTTGCACGGACATTTTGGTTGTTTTCCGTTTGGACCTATTGTGAATAAAGCTACTCTGTGCATTTGAGAACAAGCCTTTGTGTGGACGTATATTTCCATTTTTCATGGGTAAATACCAAGGAATGAGATTTCTGGGTCATATGATAAATGTATGTTTTATCTTAAAAGAAACTGTGAAATTGTTTTCCAAAGTAATATGATTTTACAGTCCCACTGACAATGAAAGTTGCAGTTTCTTTATTTTTTCCACACTTCACGTTGTTAGCCTTTTCAAGTTTAGTCATTCTAGTGGTTATGTACTGGCATTTTATTACAGTTTTTTTTGTTTTTTTTTTTTGTTTGTTTTTTTTTTTTTTTGCATTTCCCTGATGAGTAATGGGTTTAAATAGTTTTCATTTGCTTAGTGGGTATTCATTTGTCTTTTTTGGTGAAATGTTTGTTCAGCTCTTTCGCCCATTTTTAGTTGGGTTGTTTGCCTTCTTATTACTGAACTGTAAGGGATTTTTGTTGTTGTTTTTAAAGATTTATTTGTCAGGGAGAGAGTGAGATAAAGAGAGCACTTGCACACAAGCAGGGGGAACAGCAGGTACAGGGAGAAGCAGGCTCTCTGATGACCAAGGAGCCTAATGTGGGGCTTGATCCTGGGACTCTGGGATCAAGACCTGAGCTGAAGGCAGACACTTAACTGACTGAACCACCCAGGTGTCCCCTGAACTCTCTAAGAGAATTTTATGTGTTCTAAGTAAAAGTCTTTTTTTTTTTAATTTTCATTAATGTATTTTGAATATTTTCTATAGTATGTGGCTTGATTTTTATTTCCTTAATGTCTTTCAAAGAGAAGAAGTTTTAATTTTGATAAAGTACTGTTTGTCAACTTTCTAATATTGTCAGTTTTGCATTCTTTTGTGACTGATAGTCTTTGCCTTACATGGGGCAGTGAAAATTTTTTTGTCCTATGTTTACTTTTGGAGGTTTTATAGTTTAGCTTTTACACATAGGGTTGTGATCATTTTGAATTAATTTTAGTGCATGTTATGAGGTAATATCAAGATTCATTTATTTGTTCTGGTGCTGTTTGTTGATAAGGCTTCTTTCCATTTAATTATTGTAGTGCCTTTGTTGACTATCAGTGGCCATGTGCATGTGCATTTATTTCTGCATTCTCTATTCTGTTCCCTTGATTTAGAGGTGTGTGTGTGTGTGTGTGTGTGTGTGTGTGTGTGTGTGTACAGCATGCTGTATCTTCCACCTTCTGTTTGTTTTTTTTTTTTCAAAATTGTCTTAGCTATATTATTTTTAAATATCTTTGTGAATTTCTACAAGGACACTTGCTGGTATTTTGATTGGGATTATGTTGAATCTATAGATCAGTTTGAGGAGAATCAGTATCCCAATAATATTGAGTGTATGAATCTGTGAACGTGATATATATCTCCATTTTTTTTTTTTTAGGTCTTCCTTAATTTTTCTCAGTGTTTTCTAGTATTTAGGATAATAGTCTTGCACATATATTGTTAAATTTATCTTTAAATATTTCATGTTATAGTGAATGGTATTTTTAAAAATTAACTTTGCATTTGTCATTATAGAGATTTGATTTAAAAAAATATTAATCTAGGGCTGGCTCAGTTGGTAGAGCATGCACCTCTTGATCTCAGGGTGGTGGGTTCAAGCTCCATGTTGGGCATGGACCTTACTTGAAATTAAAAATATATATTAAGATCTTTATAAAAAATACTGATCTTGTATCCTATATCCTTGCAAAACCCACTTTCTAGTTTCCGCCACTTTATTTTATATTTTTGAGGATTTCTTGTGTATATTGTCATGTCATGTGTGAGTAGAAGCTGTTTTATTTTTCCTTTCTAATTTGGATCCTTTTTTCCCCCACTTTGCTGCATTATTGTGATTGTTAGGACTTTTAATAAAATGATGAAGAGAAATAATGAGAGTGTACATCCTTGCTTTATTTCCAGTTGTACAGGAAAAAAAATCAGTCCTTTATCATTAGCTATCTGTAGATTTTTGTAGATGTGTTTCATTAGGTTTGAAGAAGTTTCCTTCAAACTTAGTTTGTTGAGAGGTGTCCCCCTTCATTCTCCCACAAAAAGGTATTTTACCATGCATAGATGCTTTTTTACATTTATTGAAATTAGTAATTTTTTAGTATGGTGATGTAGTGAGTTACAAAATCTAAACCAACCTTGCATTCCTGAGACAAACCCCACTTGTACTGCTGTTTAGCTTTTTATATATTGCTGGATTTGACCTGCTTATATTTTATTAATAATATTTGCATCTGTATAAACAAATGATATTAGTACATCTTTCCTTTTTCTTGTGGTCTCCTTGCTTTAGTGTTGGGATTATTCCAGCCTTATTAAATATGTTAGAAAGCACTGTCTCTCTCTTCTTTTTCCTAAAAGAGTTTGTGTAAGACTGATACTGTATCTTTTTTTAGATGTTTGAAGAATTCACTGGGGAAGCCATCTGGGTCTGGAGTTTTCCTTGTGGAAAGCCTTTTGATTTTTGAATTAAAATTTCTGAATTAGGGGCATCTGGGTGGCTTGGTTGGTTAAGTTTCCGACTTGATTTTGGCTCAGGTCATGATCTCAGGGTTGTGGGATCAAAACCTGGGTCAGGCACCCTGCTCAGTGGAGAGTGTGCTTTGAGATTCCTTGTCTCCATCTCCCTCAGCCCCTTCCCCTGCACAAGCTCTCTCTCAACTCAAATAAATAAAGATCTTAAAAAAATTCTGAATTAGAGGGTTATTCAGACTTTCTTTTGATAAATTTTCTGTTAATCTGCATGTTTCAAGGAATTTTGTCTATTTAAGTTGTCAAATTTATTGGCATAGAATTGTACTATTATCTTAATCTACATTTAATGTTTGAAATATCTGTAGTAATGTCCTCTCTTTCAATTCTAATGTTGGCAATTTGTGTCTTTCTTCTTTTCTTGACCAGTCTAGCTAGGGGTTCTTTTCAAAGAACAAGCTTTTGTTTCATTGGTTTTATTTTATTTTATTTATTTATTTTTTTTGGTCTCTCATCTATTTTACCAATTTCACCAAGTTTAATTTGTTTTTTCCCCCAGCTTCTTAAGGTGGAAGCTAATTTAGAACATGATTGTTAAATCTTTATTCTTTTCTAATGTAAGCACTTAAAAGATGTAAATTTCTAAGCATTCTTAGCTCCACCCTACATAATTAGATAATATATTTTTATTATCATTCAGTTCCATGTGTTTTTAAATTTTCCTTATGAGTTCTTTAATTTATGGGTTATGTAGAAATCTGTTAATTTACAGAGACTTGGAAAATTTTCCAGTATATTTCTTTTATTGGTTTTTCATTCTTTTGTGGTCAGAAAACACTTTCTGGGGAGTATATCTCTACTTAGTAGATGGGGGACTGCCTGACTCATGATGAATCCTTTAATAAAGCCAATTAGATCTTCTTATGACCTTCTCTTATGACGTACTTTGTCTGATACTAATATAGGCATTCCAGCTTTATTATGATTAATGCTTGCATGGTATAACCCTTTCTATTTCATATTTAATCTATATCATGTTTAAAGGGGGATACATAACTTTATCCAGTCTGACAATATCTGCTTCCAGTCTAGTCTGATAGTCTCTACCTTTAATTGGGCCATTAGGACCGTATATATTTAACATCATTATTCATTTAATTGGATTTAAGTCTACCATTTTTTAATGTGTTTTTTTTTTTTAAATTTGTTCTCTCTGTTTCGTGTTTCTTTTTCTGTATTTTGGGAGGTTGCTTGTTTTTTAGCATATTATTTTACCTCTTTTCTTGGCTCATTAGTTTTATTAGTTTCTTTTCTTTTTTAATAGTTTCTCTAGGGTTTTACAGCATGCAGTCTTGAACTTACCAGTCTACTTTCATCACTTTATGAATAATGAATGATCCTTACTACAATGTATTTTCAGTTTTTTCCTTTTCCTTTTTGCTGTTTTTGTCATTCTACAGGTTATTATATGTTACTGCTACTTTTGCTTTATGCAGTCAGATTATCTTTTTAAAATTTAAAGGTAAGAAAATACATGATAAACTCACATATTCACCATTGTTGGTTTTCCTTTGTGTAGAAGTTTCTATCTGCTATTTTTTAATTGATAGACTTATTTCTTAGAACAGTTTTAGGTTTATGGAAAAACTGAGCAGAAAGTACAGACTTACCATATATTCTACTCTTTCCCTTCCCCTGTTCTCCCTCTCATGTTGGCCCCGCAGTGTCGCCTATTATTTAACGTTTTGCATTGTTAATTGTGTGATATATGTGTTTCAGTTGGTGAACCAATATTGGTGCATTTTTACTGACTTAAGTTTATAGTTTATATGAGGGTTCACTCTGTTATAAATTCTATCCTTTTTCTTCCTGAAGAACTTCCTTCAGTGTTTTTTGTAGTGCAGACCTGCTGGTCAAACATTCTCAGCTTTTGTTTGTTTGAAAATGTCTTTATTTCCCCTTCACCTGTGATGGATTTTATCGCTTTGTGTAGATTTTGATTTGCAGGTTTTTTTCTTTATAACAGTTCAGACGCTTTGTTCCTTTGTTTTAAACTTGTTTGTATTGTTTTTGACAAGGAACCTGGTAATTCTTATCTTTGTTCCTCTGTGTGTAATGTGTCTTTCCCTTGACTTTGACTGCTTTTAAGACTTTATCTATATTACTAGATTTCTGGAATTTGATTATTAATTATATGACGGTGTGATTTCTTTGTGCTTAACCTGTTTTTTGTTCACTGAGTCTTTTGAATATGTGGGTTTAGTTTTTGTCAAGTCTGGAAATTCTTTGGTCCTTATTTCTTCAGATAGTTTTCTGTCTCCCCATCTTTCCAGGACTCCAGTTATCATTTTTAGACTGCCCTTGATATTCTCACAGGTCCTTGATGCTCTTTTCTTTTTTTTTTTTTTTGTTTGTTTTGTTTGCTTTCTGATTTTGTATCTTCAAGTAGGGATCTTTTTCCTTCACTGCTTTAATCTGTTGCTAAGTCTCTCCAGTCGATTATTTGAGATACTGCATTTCTCAAATTTAAAAATCCATTGATTCTTTTATTTTTTGTTTTAAGTTTTTATTTATTTGAAAGAGAGTGAGCATGCACAGGTGCACAAATGGGGGGAGGGGCAGTGGAAGAGGGAGAAGCAGAATCCCTGCTGAGTGGGGAGCCCAATGTGGGGCACAACATGAGGCTTGATCCCAGAACCCTGGGATTATGACTCGAGCCGAAGGCAGATGCTTAACTGACTGAGCCACCCAGGCGCCCCATCAATTCTTTTCAAAATAATTGTCTTTTGTTTTTGTTTTTGTTTTAAATCCTCTAACATATATGTAATATTTTGAAGTTTATGTCTTTATATCATCTCTCTTGGTTCTGGGTCTGTTTCTTCTGTCAGATTTTTCCTCTGGTATGGGTTGTACATTTCTCCATTTTCTTATGTTTGGTAAGTTTTGATTGACTCTTGGACTTTGTTGATTTCCACACATTTCTCTGTTGTCTTGTGTTTGGTAAGTTTTGATTGATTCCTCACACTGTTGTCTGGATTTTGTTGATTTCCTCTGGAGAGGTTTTATTTTTGTTTTGGCAGGGTGTTATATTTCTTATGGGTATGCTTGAACCTTTTGAGGCTTGTTTTTAATCTTTGTTTTGGCAAGTTGAATGTAGCCTTTACTCTAGAACTAGTTTAGCACAGTTACTAAGTGATGATTCTGATTCATTTCTACTGATTTGCCCGGGTTTCAATGAGGTCTTTCTCCTTTTTGGTTGGAACTTGCACATCCCCCAGTTTTATGTAATCTCGGAATTTTTGAGCCTGCTTGGTCATTATTCCTTGCCTGGCTTTGTAGAGTTTCACTTTACTAATACACAGTTTTATATTGAAGAAACTGCATTATCAAGTATTTGATAGCATTTAGCCACATTGTGGCTTTTGAGAGCTTGAATTGTGGTTAGTTTGAATTTAAATATGCTATAAGTATAAAACACACTGAATGTCAGGAACTTATTATAGAAAAAAAGAATGTAAATGCCTATTTTTTATATCAATTATGTCCTGAAATGGTAATATTTTGAACATATTGGGTTAACATGAATTATGTTAAAATTAGTTTTACCTGCTTCATTTTCCTTTAAAATGTGTTCATGTTGTTTCTTTTGGGCAGAATTGCTCTAGAAACCTCTACAGATTTCAGGAATGCTTT
Organism: Enhydra lutris kenyoni; assembly: GCF_002288905.1. NCBI lineage: Eukaryota > Metazoa > Chordata > Mammalia > Carnivora > Mustelidae > Enhydra > Enhydra lutris. The sequence continues at coordinate 5,689,366 of NW_019154113.1, read as the reverse complement.
CTCTTTAGCTCCATCTTCTCTGCTCCTCTAATCTACAAATCCCCATTACTTCAGCCTCCCTAAATTTCAGTGTGTGTCTCTTTTATTCAGAGTCCATCATATTCTGCTTGGCTTCCCATTCCTGCATTGCCCTCTGGACTCTGGATACGGAGTATGTAGGGGACACTTTCATTTTTTCAGGTATCACAGTGCTCAGCTGCTTGGTGTCCAGTGTTTTAAAATTACAGCTTTATATATCTGATCAGTTTTCTAGTTGAGTTCATTGGGAGAGCATGTCTCCTGCTAAGTTACTACATCATGGTTGGTACCAAAAATCTTTTTAAGGCATGAGTAGTTTGATGCCCAGGTGTGAAAACTGACTCTCCCTTGAATTAAAAACACTGTTGCTGGTAAACCTAAGTTTTGATTACAAAATGAAATTAATATTTGAGCAAATATGCACCATTTATTGTGTTTATAGACTTATTTTTGGTTATTGCCTGTTTAATTTTCCCCTTAATCTGGATTGATTTTAAAAGCTGTTTTCATATACAAACCTCTTTTCTTTCACACTGCATTATACTCAGGGCAGAGGTATCCAGTGAAATTTGGTAAGTTCAAACATAAAGCAGAAATTTTCCTCATGATTAGGTTGAGGTTTTTTTTTTTATCAAGACTTGAGGAGATGCTTAGAATTTTAGGCCCTTAAGACTTGATACTGGGATTGTTAATACCATGTCAGGAGCACTTTGTTTCATTTTGCTTTCTAATTTATTGGCATTCACTGATTAAGCACATAATTAACAAGCTAGTGTAGCAAGAGAAGGTATTAGGGAGCGGATTTTCTTGGGTCATTCAGGTCTTCAGTTATCATCAGCAATTAAGTGTTATCTATTTGCTTTGTAAAATGTAGTTGAGATATTTTAAAAGAAGAGTTTGAATCAGTCATTTCATTTAACCCTCCTTGTTAATATGGAAAATTGGAAGTTGATAGTAACTTGTGTCACAGTATAAACTGTGATATTTGACATTTAACTATTATTGGAATGATAGTGTCTACACTGTTTTTGTTTGTTTCAGAGTACTTCTTTAAAAGACGTATCCATGTGATTTTTGTGATATTGTCGTGTGTAATTTCTAGCTCTGGTAATTATCATATAGAAACTTAAAACTTATTTTAAAAGTTATTGAGAAGTTGTCAGTGTTTATCATTTTTGTTCACAGCAGACACTCACCTATTGTCAGGGTATCTGTCATAAATAGGTATTAATATACTGAAGCTGCTCAAATGTATCAGTCCTCTGAGATGTGCTTTTCTGTCTTTTGAATCCATTGCGTTAGTATGCGTTCAGTTTTTCACATATTTAAATCATTTAACAAAAGCATAACTGGGGGCACCTGAGTGGCCCAGTTGGTTTGCCATCTGCCTTTGGCTCAGGGCATGTTCTCAGAGTCCTGGGATTGAGCTCCACCAGAGTTGGGCTCCCTGCTCAGCAAGGAGTCTGCTTCGTCCTCTCCTTCTTCCTCTCCCCCTGCTCGTGCTCGCTTGCTCTCTCACAAATAAATATATAAAACCTTAAAAAAAAAAGTGAGCTGAACTCTGGTTGTGCGTAACTGTTAAAAGCATGCCCGCGTTAGACAACTTTACTGACTTTGCTATGTGACCTTGGTAGGTACCTTCTTAGTATTTCAGTTTCCTTTTGAGGATAATAGTGAGATTATTGTTGGCTTGCCTTTGTTCCTGTTCCTAACTGCACATAAAGCAGTTAGGATACTGGTTAGCGCATGATAAATACTGCTGTTGCAGTTGCTGTTACTGTCATCATCTCATTAGGTCTTTCTCAAATCTTGATCCCGTATGATAGTACTTACTTCCTTGCTCTCTCTCTCTCTCTCTTTTTTTTTTTTTTAATTAAGGACTTCATGTAACTGCTGTATATTACATATTCCTCATTCATTGTGTGATGTAGGCTTCCCCAACTAGAATGTAAGCTCCGTGAGATCAGTCATAGATGTAGAGATTTATCACTAGCACCTAGAAAGGTGTCTGGAGTATATTGGATACTCAGTAAATATTTTCTGAATGGACTATATTGAATTCTATTCCAAATAGTAACTAGATATTGGGGATATAAAAGTGCACGAAGTTCTTTCTCTAAAAAAAAAAAACAAAAACAAAAACATAAAGTATAGAAGAGGCTCATACTTAAACAAAACTAAGTATGATTTTACCCCCCCCCCCCCACCTCCCAGAAGTGATTGTGATGGTAAGAGTATTCCTGAGGTTGCTGTCACAGAAGGTGCCGTTAAACTGGGGAAGATTGTTTAAGAGATGGGGGAACACTGTTTCTAGCATAGGTGAACATTTGAGCAGAATTACAGAGCTTGATGTCCAGATTACCAACAATGTAGGCTGATTAGAAATGGAGGGACTGGGTGACTCAGTTGGGATTTTGGCTCAGGTCATATCTCAGGGTTATGCAGTTGGCCCAGGTTTGGGTCTACGCTTGGTGTGGAGCCTGCTTAGGAGTCTCTGTCTCCCTTTCCCTTTGCTAAATCTCCCCTCCCCAACCCGCTTGCTTATATGAATGCAAGCCACTCCCTCTCAAAAAAAAAAAAAAAAATAGGTAGAGGGGGCTAGCTAGGAGGTTGGTGGGGATCACGGGATCAGATTTGGGAGGAATAGCAATTGGAGATGCAGGTTGTCTAGCCCTTGCCTGGACAGAAGCAATGAGATTTGGAGATTTAATATATGAAATTTAATGATAACTGGATATAGCACTAACATTTTAGTTTTGGTTTTATTTTGAAGGTTAGAGTATGTTTCATTATAGATTATTATAAAAGAATTTGATTTTTAAAATACTTCCTTTTAGAAATTGAGAACTACGTACAAAACACAAGTTTCCAATAACAATTCATTTATAGAACTGAAAATGAATTTTTGATGTAAGAAAATATAACAGGACATTTGTATTTATTTATTTATTTTTAAGATTTTGTTTATTTGTCAGAGAAAGAGTGAGAGAGAGAGAGAGAGACCACAAGAGTGTGATAAGCTGGAGAAGTAGCAGGCATAGGGAAAAGTAGGCGGGCTCCCTGCTGAGCAAGGAGCTGGATATGGGACTCAATCCTAGGATCCTGGAATCATGATCTGAGCCCAACGCAGATGCTTAAACCGACTGAGCCAATCAGGTGCCGCTCAGATTTGTGTTTAATTGGTTATTTACTATGGGTCAAATTGCTAAACTTTAATTTGAGAACCCATAAAAAAACAGCTCCACTTTGAATTACTTGATTTTAGAAGTTGGTGATGAAACTGTTTTTAAGGAGCTCTTTTTCTTTTCTTCATTTCAGTGTAATTAGATTAAAAGCTGAAATTGGCTTTTTAAAGCAAGCTCTTTTTAACCTTGCAAAAAAAGCTTATTTGTGTGTGTATATGTCTTAAAAGTTCAGGCTTTTAATACTTAATTCATTAATACAAAAAGAATATTTGGCAATTTGTATTTTTTCCCCTCTAGGGAAGGTGTTGATTTGAAATGGAAATAAAATTATAGTATCACAGTAATTAATATTGCTGAATCAGATTCTAAAGACCAGTATTTCCATGGAGAAATTCTATTTTTATTTGATGTAGCAGATTTTCTTGGGAGCTGGTAGAATTATCCAGTCATGCAATTCTAAATTATTGGATTAACAACATCATAATTGGTCCTGGCCAGTCTGGGTGAGGAAGGTGGGGACTGAGGGGAGGGGCTTTTACCATCTTTCCTTTATACTTAAATGCCTTACTGTTATTCAAAGCAAACTGGATTATTCTTTATGTACTGATCCTTGGTTAGTATTCACCAGTGTTCTTTTTTTAAATATGAATTATCGACATCAGTTTTATGTTCATTTTGGCAATCTTATGTTCATTATTTTCATTTCATTATTACCTTTTCAAAGACAGTGAGAGCTCCAAGCGTACATGTATTTGAATACAAACATATTTTACGGCAATGCAGATCACTGACCCTCTGACAATTTTCTTTTATAAATGAGAACATAATACAGTGAATACTTCCAATTATTTTAGCAAAGCACACATTCAGTAGGCTGTGTGTACAAGGTAAATATAAAGCGTATCATGTGATGTAGAGTGTAGGAAAATGGGACCTAGGAAACCCAATTTGTGAATCTAGGGAGTTATAGAATATTACTGAACATCTAAGTAATACTTACTGAAAAAATAGGTTAGTGACATTAGAAATTCTCCGTTGGCTAACATTATGTTTTTATTAGGCAAATACCACAAATGACTTAAAAATTTATTTTCCTATTTTTCAGCAAGTATTTGTGGAGCTATCTGCCGGGCATAGTGTTGAGAGTTGGAATTTATAATGACAAAACATATTTAATTCAATTTTGGAGTTAATAACACTTACCCATCTCATTTTTTTTTTCTTTAGGAATTGCATTTTGTGAAAAAGGAGCAAAGAAGAATTTTCTGCGAGGATCATATGAAGTGCACTTTCTTGCTGATATATCATTTCTAGTAAGATATTTTTCATTATGTTATGAAGTAAATAAACACAATGGAAATTATTTCCTTTCTTAAAATCAGACGGTCTTGTGAGCTTGAATAGTAGTCTTTTTGGAGTTCATTTTGTGGCTTAATGTAGATAATTAAGGGAATTTATGATGTCCATTTGAAGTGCATTCTGTTGTACACTGACAGTTTCTCATATATTTTATCCGATACCACTAAGATAATCCTAACTTTTTCATCATTCTCACTTCATCTTCCATATCATTTAAAAAAAAAGATTTAAAAAAAGAAAAAAAAACCTGAAGTCTATATTTTCTGTAACAATAAGTAGAAGAAAGTGTGGATTTGAGGACATGAGTTAGATATAAGCTGAGAAAGATGTTCAAATGAAAGATGAAGTGTACAAATATTTCTTGAAATATATCAGGAAGGGTCAAAGAAAAAAGTTAAGCAGAGTTAAGGGATATTTTAAAAATGTAGACTTAACATTTGTAACTTGAATTTGCCTCCTTAAATCATAGGTGCATATTTGCAAAGCTTCTGAGTAGGGTGTTTGACTTAAAAACTTACAGTGGTCTAGGCTCATGGTTCCAGATTGTAAGATGTGTAGTGCTCTTCAAAGGTTTTCATGGGGGCGCCCGAGTGGCTCAGTGGGTTAAAGCCTCTGCCTTTGGCTCAGATCATGATCTCAGGGTCCTGCGATCGAGCCCCACATGGGGCTCACTGCTCAGCAGGGAGCCTGCTTCCCCCCTCTCTCTGCCTGCCTCTCTGCCTACTTGTGATCTCTCTCTGTCAAAAAAAAAAGTTTTCGTGACTGAAACTTTATCTGAATTCCTCCTTATTCAAAATGGAAAAGAAGTTAATTACATTAATACCAGAACATTTGAAATAATAAAATTTTGAAAAATGTTAGTAGGGGATAGTTTTTGATGTGTTTTAACATTAACATTTTAAATAAATATTAGACCCCATTGATTGTGCCTGATGATTATCTCAGTAAGAAAAGGGAGTGGTACTTGACATTTATTTTTTGTACTTGTTTTAAGAACAGTTTTATTTAACATAAAGTGTAAAATTTTTTGGGTATTAAGTGGTATTAAAAACTTACGACTTATAAAATGAATTCTTTGTTAAAGTACTTTATTGTGATACCAGTTTCTTTTTAAAAATTTTTTATTTTTAAATTTTTATTTCATTTTTTTGATAGAGGGAGAGGGATGGGGAGAGGTAGGGAGGGAGGGAGGGGTAGGGGGAAGGCCAGAGGTAGAGGGAGAGAGAGAATCTTAAGTAGGTTCCATGCCCAGTGCAGAGCCCAATGTGGGGCACTATCTCACAACCCTGAGATCTTGATCTGAGCTGAATAAGAGTCGGACGCTTAACAGACTGAGCCAGTCAGGCACCCCATGATACCAGTTTCTTATGTTTATATATTTTTCTTTTAAAACTTTGACAGAGGAAGTGTCCGTTTTATGATATCTTTCAGCTTGGGGAAGTAGGAGAAAAGGCATAATTTTTTCAAAGTATCCTTCAGGCCAGAACTTGTATACACACAGGCAGGATGGGAAAAATAGAGTCTAATTCCCATTTTTATTTTTTATTTTTTTATTTTTTAAATATTTTATTTATTTGACAGGCAGAGATCACAAGTAGGCAGAGAGGCAGGCAGAGAGAGAGAGGGGGAAGCAGGCTCCCCGCTGACCAGAAAGCCTTATGTGGGGCTCTATCCCAAGACCCCATCATGACCTGGGCCAAAGGCAGAGGTTTTAACCCACTGTGCCACCCAGGTGCCCCTCTAATTCCCATTTTTAAATATAAACCTTGATTAGTGTTGTGTAAATCTTTGAATATTTGTTTTTTCTTTTTATCTTATTTACATTTCTTTTGTCCACTAACTGTTTGAAACTAAGTGATTTGAGTTCTAAAAGCACTATAGGAATTTTAGCCATCTTGATGCCCATAGTTCAGAACTCTGTACCTTCTGTGAACCTCAGGGATGGCTGTGGGCACAACTTCAGCTGTTACATTTTGGGACCTGTTTAAACTTAATTAAATTAATGAAATCCTTTATGATGCTTCTTCCACTAGGCTCTACATGTATGGATGTATACAGAGTCTTATTCTTCATGGCAGGCTTCTATGGCTCTGAGAGTTGTACTTGAGTTAATAAGTACTTGCTTAGGAGTTACTCTGAGTACTTAGAGTAATGCTTTCCTTTTGAATAGATTCATGTGCTGACTAAAGAGCTTCAGATTAGTTTTCCCTATAATTCTGTCCTAATTTAGGGTAGGGTAGAAATTGGGGAGGCTGGTACAGAGATTGGGCAAATTTTTTTTCTACCTTTTTTCCTCTCCCTTGTGTCTTGGAACTGCATTGGGCTCTTATGTTTTAGGTCTGTGATCCACTTTTGAGTTAATTCTTGTTATGGTATGAGGTAAGGGATAAGATTTATTTCTTTGCATATAAAAATCAAATTTTTCCAGAAGCAATTTTGAAAAGATTATATTTTTTCCTGTTGAATTACCTTGGTAACTTTGTTGAAAGCCAACTGACCATTTTATGTGGGTCTTTTTTTTTTTTAGGACTTTTTCATTTTATTGATCTGTATATCTATTTATGGCAATATTGTACTGTTTTGATTACTGTAGCTTTGTAGTAAGTCTTAAAATCAGGTATTGTACATCCTCTACCCTTGTTTTTCTATTTCCCAAAGTTGTTTTTGTACTCTGCATCCTTTCTTTCCGTGTATTTTAGAATCAGCTTGTCAGTTTTTACAAAGAGGTCAATGAGATTTCAGTTGTGAATGTTTTTATCCTAGAGGCTACACTGGGGAGAATTGACCTGCTAAGAATGTTGAATCTTCTTGGTACCTCTCTCTGTTTAAGTTGTCTTTAGTTTTTCTTAGAGTTCTGTTTTCAATGTAAACATATTACACCTATTTTGTTATGTTGATCTCTCTTTTAAATTTTTATGTTATGTTAAGTGGTAATGTAAAGAAAATCAGTTTTCAGTTGTTTGTATGTGGACTTATAATTGATTTTTTATTAGACTTTGTAATTTGTGATTCTGCCAAGCTCATTATTATAGTAACATTTTTTAAAAAGATTTATTTTTTAGAGAGAGAGTGAGACAAAAAAAGGGCATGAGTGGGAGGGGCAGGGGGAAAGGGGGAGAGACACGGGGCTCCATCTCATCCTGAGATCACGACCTGAGCCAAAACCAAGAATTGGATGCTTAACCAACTGCACTATCCAGGCTCCCTGTTCTAGTGGTATTTTTTTATAGTCCTTCAGATGTTCTGTGTAGACTATCGTTTTGTCTGTGAATAAAGACTCCCTTAAATTTTTTATCCTTTTATTTTTTTGCTTGCTTTATTGCACTGCCTAGTAGTCCTAGTGCAATGTGGAAGTGGTAAGCTGACATTCTTGCCTTACTCCTGATGTTCAGTCAAGTACATTCAGTTTTTCACCACTAAGTATGATGTTAACTACAGATTTTTAACAGATACCTTTGTGAGATTAAGTTCTCTTTTATTCATAGCTTGTTGAGAATTTTTTTCTTGTCGTAAAGGAGTATTGAATTTTTATCAGTTTTTCCACACTATTGAGATGATCATGGTTTTTTTTTTTTTTTTTTTTTTTTTTTTTTTTTTTTTTTATTTTTTTTTTTTTTGTTTTTTTTTTTTTTTTTTTTTTTGGAATATCAAACTAAGAAGTCTTGCATTTCTGAGATAATCTCCACTTGGTCTTGACTTGTTACTGTTTATATATTGCTGGATTAATCTGCTAAACTTTAGTTAACTTTTTTTCATCTGTGCTCATAGTAGATACTGGTTTGGAGTATTTTCTTTTTTGTAATGTTTTGTCTGTGTCTTGTATTTGGATAAGAGTGAGTTGAAAAGATGTCCTCTTCTGGAAAAGTTGCCATGAATTTGGTATTATTGCTTCTTTAATTGTTTGGTAGAATTCAGTAACGAAGACCTCTGGTTTTGGAGTTTCTTTGTGGGAAGGTTTTACTTATTTATTTATTTTTAAAGATTTTATTTATTTGACATAGAGAGGGAGAAAGAATGAGTGGGGGGGAGTGGCAGGTAGAGGGGAAAGCAGGCTTCCGTCTGAGCAATGCGCCTGATATGGGACTTGATCCCAGAACCCTGGGATCATTACCTGAGCCAAAGGATTGAGCCACCCAGGCATCCCTTTTAGAAGGTTTTAAACTATGAACTCAATTTCTTTGATTTGGGCTATTCAGATTATAGTAATTCTTGAACAAGCTTCAGTTGTTTGTGTCTTTCAAGTGAATTTGTCCATTTCAGGTGAATTGCCTTATTTATTAGCATAAGGTTGCATATTGTAATTCCTTATTACTCTTTTTAATGTTTGAAGGATTTATAGTGATATCCACTCCTTTGTTCTGGTATTAGAGATTGTCCTTCTTTTTCTAAAGGAGCAGTTATTAGCTAAAATTTTCCTTTTTCTGCATTTTACAAAGTTTGTTTTGTGTTCATTTACATAGAGTTCAAAGAATTCTTAAATTCCTTTGTGATTTTTTTGGATCTACTTAATTGTCAAATATTTGGTTAATTTTTTAGATATGTTTCTCTCTTAAGATTTTATGTATTTGACAGAGAGAGTGAGAGTGTACACAGGCAGGGGGAGAGGGAGAAGTAGGCTTTCCACAGAGCAGAGAGCCTGTCCTGGGGCTTGATCCCAGGATTCTGGGATCTTGACTTGAGCCAAAGGCAGATAGATGCTTGACCAACTGAACCACCCAGGCGCCATTTCTTTGTTTTTAATTTAATTATGTTGTGGTCCAAGAACATATTTTAAGTATTATAAAGTACAGAATGTTTTCTGTGTTAGTGAATGTTTTGTGTGTATTTAAGAAGAATGTGTATTGTGCTCTTGCAGAGTAGAACTTTCTAAAAATGTTAATTGGGTCAAATTGGTTGATAGTTTTTTTCAAAATTTATCCCTCTGATTTTCTTTCAGTAATTGCTGAGAGAGGAGTAAGAAATCTTCAGCTTTAATTGTGGACTTGTCTGTTTTTCCTTTCACTTCTTGGTTCATGTATTTTGAAGCTCTAATATTAGTTGCATGCATATTTAATTTTTTTCTATATTCTTGATGAATTCTGTATCTTGATGTTCTTTGTCTTTGGTAATATGTTGTGAAATCTTTTCTGAAATAACTTGCGTAGTTTCTGATACAAAGACTGCTGTTTTTCTTATTCTGCCACCCCTAATTTTTCTATTTTGTTGACTGGTCTAAGACTTTTTCAATGATTGTGCTTTAGTCATTTGATTATGATGTGCCTTAGTATGGTTTTCTTTGAGAAAATCCTTCTTAGGTTTTTTTGAGTTTTTGTCCCCCCCCAGTTTGGAAAAATATTGGCACTGTTTCTTCAAATATCACATCTCAGGGTTGGGTTTTTTGTTTGTTTTTTTGAAGTGGAGGAGAGAATTTCATACATTTGATATTGTCTCAGCACTTGTACTTTGTATTTTTTTCTCTTTTTTTCTTTTTGGATCATTGATATTGCCATGTTTCTAGGTTCGCTGATCTTTTTTTTTTTCTGCAATATGTTATCTGTTCTTAATCTCATTCAGTGTGTTTATTTCTGATAATTATTTTTTATCTGTAGAAGTTTTATTTCTTCCATTTCTCTTCTCATCATGTTACTGTTTTCCTTTACCTGTTTTAACATTTAAAGCTTATTTATAATCATTGTTTTAATGCCCTCGTCTGTTAATTCCTTTAACTTTATCATTCCTGGGTTTCTTTATACTGACTGACTTTTCTTCTCCATATGGGGCCCATTTCCTGTTTCTTTTCATTCTCTATAATTTTTGTTTGGATGCTGGACATTGTGGTGTTGAGATTGTTGAGCAAAGAAATTTTTTGCATTATTTTACATAGAGGAGAGCTTTGTTTTTGTATTCATGTAAGTTACTTGGCATCAGCTGAATCCCTCTGAGGTGTTTTTGTTTGTTTTTAAAGCTTTGTTGGTATTGGTCCAGAACATTCTATATAGGGTTAATTTAGTTGCCTATTAAGGTTATATCTTTCTCAGTGTTACAATCTATGCCCATTTGAGGCTTATTCTCGATGTTACTCTTAACCAATATTATAAAATTTTCATTAGTTCATCTGTTTTCGTTTTGTGTTTTGAAGGAAATTTTTTGGCTCAGGAATAACTTTGGTATTCTTGCAAGAAAAGATCAAAGCAGAAGGATTTTCTTTACTCATAACTTATAAATCTGTAATAATTACTTTCATGAAATAATGCCACAAGGATAAACAAAAGAAATAAAGAGCCTGGAAGAGGGCCAGTGTATATGTACATGGATGTATGCTTTTTGACAACACTGGCACTGTAGAGTAGTAGGAAAAGAACTATTTAACAGATGATACTAGAACAACTGGTGATCCATACAGAAAAAAATTACTCATCTTCCATACCACTGGCAAAAATCAAGTTAAGATTGATTTGTACATCTCAGTGTGAAAGACTAAACTTTAAAAGTTTAGAGGTTAGTATAGGGAGAATATGTTCTTTTTTTTTTTTTTTTAAGATTTTATTTATTTATTTGACAGAGATCACAAGTAGGCAGAGGCAGGCAGAGAGAGAGGGAGAAGCAGGCTCCCCGTTGAGCAGAGAGCACGATGCGGGGCTCACTCCCAGGACCCTGGGATCATGTCCTGAGCTGAAGACAGAGGCTCTAACCCACTGCGCCACCCAGGTGCCCCAGGCAAAGATTTCTTTAAAAGAAGTAAAAATTACTAATATAAATAAAACAATTGATACATTTTATTACCTTACAATTAAGAAATTTTATTCTTGCCAAATTACCAATAGGAGAATATTGAGGCAAACCAGAGTGGAAGAGCATATTTGCAATACATGTAACAGACAAAAAGCATGTATCAGAATATTCAAAGCACTTTTACAAATCAGTATGACAGAGACAATAGAAAAATGACAAGAGTCATGAAAAGACAGTTCATAAAAGAAATCCAGATATGCAAGAAACATGGGAAAAATGTGTTTAACCTCATTAGTAATATGAGAAATATAAATTAAAACTGAAGGGGCTTCATCATAAACCACCGGAGTGGCTAAAATTAAAAAAGAGACAGTACAGGTGTTGGAGAGGATGTTAAGTTATGGAAACTCATTAAACACTGCTGGTGGGAATGTATATTATTACAACCAGTTTAGGAAACACTTTAATATTTGCATACCCTCTGACCCAGTAATTTCTTTCTAGGGGTATATCCCTGAGAGTAATGTGTGAGCATGTACACTAAGAGATGTGTTAATAACCTGGAGGCAGGGGTATTTATAATAGCTTCAAACTCATTACATTGTTCATCAGCAGTTGACTGAATAAATAAAATTGTGATCTATTCATATAACACAATACTTTTAAAAAATAAAAGTGAATGAAGTACAGCTACATGCTGCACAGGTGAAATTTGCAGATACATTTCTCAAAAGAAGCCAGGAACAAAGAATTCATAATTTGTGATTCCATTTTTGTAAAATAAAATCAAAACACACAAAAATATAGCAAGTAAATATGTATATTTATGTTTCTGAACAATTATATGTTAACACCAAAAATGCCAATTCCTAATTCCATTGCATGCCTGTCCACATTTCTAAACTCCTTTCCACATTCATTAAGAAATTTTCTGATTCTGAGTATAGTGGTATACTTTATAAATCATATTCATCTTTATAAATAAAGATAAAACAACATTTATGTACAGGTTTGATTCAGGTGATAGAAGATTTAAAGTTTTTAATAATAGCTAGTATTTGAAAAATAGCATAGAGAATTGGTATGGTTTCTAGTAATGATAATTCATCTCTATACAAGATATAATTATTGGCAAAGCAGTTTTTCCAGAAATCATTATGACAGCCCAAAAAGTATTTGGAATATCTGCATTTTACAAATGAAGGGAATGTTAATATGGAGAGTAAGTTGGTGGTGATTGAAAGACTAGAACCTCATTTTCATTCCCTCACCTTGCCTTAACTGTGTCCTTTATTTCTCTTGCGTGTCCTGTTTGAAGAGAGGACATTGCTCTTATGTGGGTGTAATTAATCTGGGAATGACTGGTTATGTGTGGATGGGCTTTAATCTTAATAAGGGCAGTTTACAAAGTCTCCTTTCTAATAGTCCTTTCTAATAGTGATTTTAATAATATTGTGCCTAATTGTAAGGAGTTGAGGATGCCTTCTGGTATTCTCATAATTTTCTGTAAGAGTTTGAGCTATATTCTTGCTCCACGTTGTAGAATTGAGTGAGGTAGTAAGTGAGTCACTGAAAATCATATGACAATTCATTGGTATATCTAGAAGTAAAACAAATTTTATAGACTGGTCATTCTGATAAAATTTTTTGAAGTTACAGTATCTTTTTTAGTTAGTATTTAGATTATTTATCTTGATTAATAATTTTATATCATTTTAAAATAATAGTATTTCTTGCCTTAAGGAAGCACAGCCTCACAATTTAGAAAATCTTTAATGCCCTGTACAATGAAATGAAGAGAGTGATACTAATTAAAAAAATTACTTCCAGTTTCCATCACTTAATTTCTGTAGCGAATTTAAGATGCTTAAGTGACCAGTATTTGTAATTAATACACAATTTTTAGCACTTCATTACATGTTGTGTAAAACAAGGTCTGTATTTCTCTAATAGGAATAGAGCCTACTGGGAATAGACTCTTAACATTTTATTCCTAAGCTTCTCAAATTTTTTTAGCATTTTTCTTTAAAATGTCTCTCATCCAAAAGCATAGGGTCAAAGCATATAAAAATATATAACCTGTTATTAATCAAATAAATCCAAATTAAGATAGATGCTATATTTAAATCACTCTTAAGATTTTTACATGACTTCTCTCCTCCCCCAACCTATTTATTATTTATTCTGTTGATGATTTTTTCTAAAACATTCTAAATAAACACATAGTAAGAAGTGATACTGTGGTATTATGATTTCAGGTAGGGGCACCAATATCCTATATTTTAGTTGTCTTAACTTTCTAACAAGTAGTGACACAGCCAGGTCACAGCTAGTTTTTACAAAGCTAGTAAAAGGCTCATCTCCCAATTTTTGGTGGATGCTGCCTTCTGTGAGCATTCAGTGCTTAGAAAGTGGAGAACAAGCTGGATTTCAGTCCCCATTTGCTCTCTGTTGGCTACTCATGTGCAAGGTACAACCTCTGCATTGTTCATAGTGGCCTTGAGTCATAATGATTTCTTGCCTTTCTTTTGATAGGTTTATAGCATTAGAATTTGCAGGTCAGAATATGTCCTAGTACCCACAGAGTTCTTCAAACAGTTTCTTTTCTAGTTGGTCAGGGATTATTTTCTCAATGTGGTCTGTGCTTTTGTTGATCTTATTTCTTCAATGAGATGTAGTGTTTTGAATTTTACCTAAAATTTATAACAATATAAATCAGAACTTTATAAAATTAGGTGTTAATGTTTGTAGGTCACATTCTGCCTTTATGAAAGTTACATACTAGGGATGCCTGGGTGGCTCAGTCGGTTAAGTCACTGCCTTCGGCTCAGGTCATGATCCCGGGGTCCTGGGATCGAGTCCCGCATCGGGCTCCTTGCTCGGCAGGGTTCCTGCTTCTCTCTCTGCCTCTGCCTACCACTCTGCCTGCTTGCGCTCTCTCTCTCTCTCTATCTCTGACAGGTAAATAAATAAAATCTTTAAAAAAAAAAAGTTACATACTACGACATAGCTGCATTTTCAAGTGATGACCATGAATGTATTAGCTCTATATTTGAACTAAAGTTTGTTTTCCTTGTTGAATCATTTCTTTAAATAGTGACTAATGGCCGTTACTGTGTTCATACAACATATCATTGTATTTTTAAAATGTGTAATTAGATACAACATGTACAATTCTGGCTGAAATGGAATGCTTTAGTCATTTTCCATAAAACAGTAGTTTAATGATAGTCTTAAATTAATTTAGAATTTGAATTTTTGCCTGGATTTAATTGTTTGTAAGCCGTATAAAAACATCCTATTTTAAAGGGAACGAAGGAGAATGTTCTTCCAGTAAAAGTAACTGAAAGAGATAATTCCATAAAGTCAAAAACCTCTGGTTGTATTAAAAATTAACAGTAAGGTGGTTTCCCCCAAGGTTGTCTGACAAACTTATTGTACAGTATGAGTGATTTTTTGTTTGTATATTTTGTAAGGGAATATATATAGGGCATTGTGTGTGTGTGTGTGTGTGTGTGTGTGTGTGTGTATGTGTGTGTAATATAGTTGCATTGGTCAATACTGACATTGGGATTAAAATTATTTGACAGTGCTTGATTCTGATTTTTCAAAAAGCTCTTTTAGCAAAGTGGGTAGCCAATAGCGTTTCTTGCTTGCTTAGGTCAGTTTTTTTTTTCCTGTTTTACATAGATCATAATTCAAGGATCCATGGTATTTATACTTAAATACAGTTAACTTTTCTAGTTACTTTTTTATATCATTGAAAGTTCTTTTTTTTTTTTTAAGATTTTTATTTATTTGACAGAGACACATTGAGAGAGGGAACACAAGCAGGGGGATTGGGAGAGGGAGGAGCAGGCTTCCCACTGAGCAGGGAGCCCGATGTGGAGCTTGATCCCAGGACGCTGGGATCATGACCTGAGCTGAAGGCAGATACTTAATGCCTGAGCCACCCAGGTGCCCCTATCATTGAAAGTTCTTGAAATCAAGAATGATGCAGAATGTTAGCAGTGAAATCTGTAAATGAAATTAAACAGTTCTATTAATAATAGCATCAAAAGAATAAAGTACTTAGGAGTAAATTTAAAAGAAGTGCAACACATGTACACCAAAAACACAAAATATCATTGAAAGAAATTGAAGAAGACCTAAATAAATGCAAAGACAGATTACTCTGTTTATGGATTAGAAGACTTAATATTATTAAGATTGCAGTACTCCCCAGATTCAATTACATAGAATTACCATATGACCCATCAGTTCTGCTCCGAGCTGTATATTCAAGAGAATTGAAACATGTACACACACACACACACACGTTCAAAGCATTATTCATAAGAGTGGAAACAACTCAAATTTCCATCTGCTGTTGAATGGGTAAACGAAATGTGGTATTTCCATAAAATACAATATTTTTCAGCCAAAAAAGGAACAAGGTACTGATAATACTTAACACAGATGACCTTTGAAAACATTGTGCTGAGTGAAAGAAGACAAAAAAGGCTTCATATTGTATGATTCCATTCGTTTGAAATATCTCAAATAGGCAAATCATAGAGACAGAAAGTAAATGCTCGGAGTTGTGGAGAGGAGGAATGAGGAATGATAGTTAATTGGCATTGAATTTCTTTTGGGGATGACAAAGATATCCTAGAATTAAGATAGTGGGGATGGTTGTACAACTTTGTGAATATACTAAGACAAATAAACTCTGAATTGTATACTTTAAAAGGTGAATTTTATGACATGTGAATTATACCTCAATTTTAAAAAATCACATAGAAATGAAAAGAGTGGCCTACTTCTGATCGAATTTATTATCAAACCAGGATGTTTTTGAGAGTGAGGGGTATCACTTAATAATTATAATTAAATTAT
Source organism: Enhydra lutris kenyoni (assembly GCF_002288905.1). NCBI lineage: Eukaryota > Metazoa > Chordata > Mammalia > Carnivora > Mustelidae > Enhydra > Enhydra lutris. The sequence goes on along the minus strand of NW_019154113.1, from coordinate 5,673,215 downwards.
ATAAGTTATAATTAAGTAACCTGCAAGATACACATAAAGCCAGCTGTCCCAGTTAAACCAGTACGTATGTTTTCCCCGCTTTTTGGTTTGTGTAAACTTTTTCCCCATCATTGATGAAATAAGAAGAATATAAAATTCTTCTAATATCCTTCTTTATCAAATGTGGGGAAAAAGAAAAAGATTAAGAAAGCCATGTAATTCAAAGAAATGGGAGAGAAGGTATTTCTTAATGAAAATGAGTATTTATGTGTGTGTTAAATGCAGTGTATAAATCTAATAGTTTACTCCTTTATGTGATTTTGTCACTTTACTCTCCATACATAGCCAATCAGTGTTTGAATGAATAAGGAGTTTTGTGTTGTAATAAAATAAAACATCTTCTCTGAACTAGAGATGTGTATCATAATAATCTGTGGAGCTTTTAAAAATTACTCTTGCTTGGGCATTAATCTCAATTATGATTTGATAGTTTTATTGTGGGGTTAGGGTAAGTTCATGCATGCAAAATATGTTTTAGCTCTCCAGTTGAATCTAGTATTCATTAAATTGAGAACTGGTACATTAAATCAATGAGTTTTATTACTCCATTATTAAAATCTATAGTTATTATTGTTTTGTGCACAAATAGTAAGCAGAGGTAGCAACTGAGAGAATCTCATTCTAACTACACTCACCTACTGTCCCCTTTCTTCCTGGACCAGACCTGTGTGTTGGTAATGCAGAAATTGTGATTCTTTAATTCTCCCAAGCATTGAGATGCTTGGATATCTTATTATTTATTATTATTTTTATATTATTATTATTATTATCCTCTTATTTGTTTATTTAGGTCACCTTGAGGTGGGAGGAGTAGTGGGAAGTAGACAGAAGCTGCAGTTCCTTTGCAAATGTTGAAAATCTATCTTTGGTAGGAGGGGAAGGGTATTACCATCCCTGTACAGAACAGGAGGGGTTGAGAGAGAGAGGCCTTTTAGAAGGTCAGAACTCTCTAAGTTAGCTGAGAACTGCTCATGACCTTTGTATTTTGACAGCCCATTGTAATGGCAAGTAAATTGGTCTCTGTTGTTGGAACTGGGAAGGACACAGTGCAACCTGTGGTTCTTTCACATCTCTAGTTTCTCTCGTGCAGCCATGCACAGTTCAGAAATTTCCCCTAACGCTGCTACTGAAAAGTAGCGTAGACTCATGACATTGGAGTTGCATGGTTCCTCAAAGATTTGTAATTCACCTTATTTAATGAGGGATTATGACCATCTAAATGTGTCCCTATGACATTTTTGACTGAGAGCCTTTCTTTAGGCTGCCTAAATAGTAACCGTGGTGATGCTGTATTGTTGTACCATACATGACATTAGAGCCAGAATTTCAACTCTCTCTCCTCCTTTGACTTCGCAAGAGTACTTAACATTTTGGCACCTAGTTGCTTCATCTAGGAAAAAGAGCAAATGATAGCTGCCCCACAGAATTATTGTGGCTACTGAATGAATACAGCATACGTTAATGTCTAACATAGCTATGCATACTTGTAGATATTAGGGAAGTGGGTAAGTGACCTTTCCTTCTGCAATTCAGTGCACAGCTGACCTCAGAAGATGAGAGTTTTCATAGCCTGGGGCCTGAAATTTTTCTATATGTCGATTTATTGCATTCATTCATTAACTGTGCATCTCCTTATTGAGCATCTGTTTTGGGCTAGCACTTTGGTAGCTGCTGGAGTTATAGGGCAAATACAACATACTTGGTTTTCTCCCTCACTGAGCTTACAATTTGGTTGGAGAAAAGAGATTAAATATTGCATAAGTAGTTAATTGCAGTTGTGGTAAATGTCATAAAAGAGAAGTATAATGTTCTTTGAAAGCGTATTAGAAGGAGCCCTAATGCAGTTTGGATAAAGTTAGGGAACATTTTGGACAAAATAATGCTAATACTGAGACGTGATGGATCTGTGGAACTCGTAGTGAGGGGAAGTACTTGCGATGAGACCTTGCAAGAGAGAGTGAACCGGTGGGTGGTATGTGTGAAGTCCCTGCAGCAGAGAGGATTTAGCAACTGTGTTAAGTACAGAAAAGCCCATGCCCAGAAGCTTACTGGGTAACCGGAAGAGTGGCAAAGAGTGAGGATGGTGGGTAGAGGTGGGGGCAAGATTAGACAGGGTTCTCATAGGCCATGTTAATAGGGTTTGGACTTAACGTGGCAACTGACATTTGCATTTTAAAATCACTCTAGTGAAAATGGGGACATTGGATTGGACAGGAGTAAGAATGTCTGCTGAGACCAGTTAGCAGGCTGTTACAAAGCCTAGGCTAGAGGTGGCAGTAGCTGTTTCTGGAAGTAGAGTACTGTGCTATGACTGGAAATGGGAGGTGGGGAAAGATCTTATAATGGCTTTGATCTTGTAGGCCATTTAGTCTGTGGAGATTTTATAAATGGGAATGAGTTCAAGACTTTCACCTTGCCAGTACTTGTTAGTGCCTGTTAAAACTCAGTGAAAGACAAGCTTAGTATTAACAGTCTAGCTCCTTCTTTAGGATCTGGCTTTGGAATACGTACTCTTTTTTTTCTTTTTCTCAGTAAGCCCTTTGCAGAAGGACTTAACACATTCTAAAAACAAAAACAAAAGCAACCAAAAATCACCTATCCGCTACCTTTATTTTTGTGCTATCAGTTGATGTGGAATGTCTTGGGTACTGAATGCTTATAAAGTGATGCTATATTCAGGTTTCTTTTGGTCAGTGGATACACTATTGAGAGCTGTGGCTATAGGGTTTCTTACTACAGTGATGAAAAAAAATTGTCTCACTATGCCAGTAGAACCTTTCTGAAACACAACTAAAGTTTGATTAGTTTGGTTGGGTGTGAGAATTTTGAAGCAGTCTTAAAAGGTTCTTTTGAATTTAAGAACCAGTGAGTAGCTAAATCATCAAGCTTACTGTTCCACTATTTCCTGCTTCATCTTTGTTATAGTCGTTTGTTAATTTGCCTTTTATTTTGCATATGATTATGATCTGTGTATATTACAAGAATTGACTGCTCCTTTTTGAATGCTGGGTTCTATCATCCAACACTGCTATTGTTTAGCAATTATTTTTTTTAGTTTGTGAACTTTATTGAGGAATCATTGAGAAATACAATTGCATTTATTTAAAGTCTATAATGTAATAACTTGATATACATATACATTATAGAATAATTACAAAAATTAAGACAAATAACACAGCATCACCTCAAATAATTAACACAGTTAACTCCTGATTATGTGTGTGTGTGTGTATTGTGAGAATGCTTAAGATTTGTCTCAGTGACTTTTTTTTGTTTGTTTAGCAATTTTTAATTGAGGGCTTAGTTCACACATCATCACTTGTAAAGACTATGGTGTACAGGCTACCTGTAGGATATCAGAGATAGCTTTCATTAGAACTACATAGGAAACTTTCATTTTTAAGTTTATATATATATTTTGTCTATATTTATTTACAGACCTTTTCTGTATTATCTGATATTTTGACTTAGAAGATTTTGGTCTTACAAACATTTTTCTTTTTTAATGTCTAGAATAAAAATTATAAAGTGATAAGAAAAGAATATTTATGATCTGTTATGAAAATGACCTACCTGAAACATTAAAAAATGATTTGTAATTTGTTCTTTGGGAACAGATTATAATGAACTCTTAAACTGTTTATGTGTATGTAGGATGCTTTCTTTGCAATTACCAGAGAGGCTAACCAAAACAGAATTTACCATCTTGTCTAATAAGAAATTCAAAGTTAGGTTGGTTCCATGGTTACTTATCTTGGGTCCCTTTTCTGCCTTTTCTCTGTCATTTTTGTGTTTTACTATTTCATTCTAAATTTATTTATTTAGTTGTCCTTCCCAGTAGCCTAGTCCGTTAGCAATATGTGATTGACCTACACTGTGGGTTGAAAAAGGCAATTATTAGTCATAGACTTCTTTGCTCTGGATTTTTCCTAGCTTATTTTGCTTCATCTTTTATTTTCCTTGTTGAAACTAAAGAAATATGAAGAGTCTCATAAGTATCTAATGATGTTTATTTTTAAGTTAAACATATACATCAAGGAAAATGAACACTAAGAAAAGCATAGAGAGTAATGAGTGTTTCTTTCTGTAGTCAGAAGCCCCTCTTTCTATAGTCAGAAGTAATAAAGAATCCTGTCAATAAATCGAGTCCATTTTTTGTGATATCTGTAGTATAAAATGAAAACATGTTAAAAAGAGTAAAAACTCTTGATGAAAATCCAATATATTTAAGTAACGAATTTTCAGGGAAAATTACGAGACAATTCTTCATTTCATGAACGAGAACCACAGGTTCCTCCTAAATAGCTAGTTCTTTCTGTCATTATAAATGCAGATTTCTTATAGGTTTATAATATCTAACGAATTTCTCTAAATACCTTATTAAATTAGCAGAATTTGAAATTGATCTTTTGTGTGCTTCTCACCCCCCCCCCATTTTTGGTTCCTTTGCCTTTTAGATGTTCCATAGCTGGCTGCCAAGCCTGTGTTGCTATCATTAATTTTATGATCAAGTAGGTATTTGGAGTTGGAATCAGCTGAGTGATAAGTATAATTTTTTAAACACTTGATATGTGCCAAGTGCTGAAGTTACTTTATTTTGACCAATTCTCATAGATCCCTGTGTAAAATATATTATTCCCATTTTATAGATTTGAAAACTAAGGGTAAGAGAATTCTACTTGTTTGTAGCCCACAGTCCTATATCTAGTAAACGACTTTGATGTCTGAAAAGTGGAGAATATTTTGTGTTTGTGTGTCACCAAGAGGGCCCCTCTCATATCTTTTGTATTATCCCTCCAGTCTTTTTTATAAGCATGTAGAACAGGTCCATGGAAAAGAACACATTATCCTTTGTCTGCATTTTCCAGAGATTCTAAACTATCTAACTAGCCCAATCAGCCTTTACGAATACTTTAAAATATGAGCTAGTTTCTTAGCAGCTTTTGTGGTAGCATCCTGTTTGTCCCATGTTCTGCCAGAGGTGAATCAGTTCATGTGTACTATTTGCTGAGAGAGTTTTGTCATCCTTTGGAATTCCATTCATGTGTTTGTCCTGCAGCCTCAGAGTTTTGATACGCTTAAGAAAAGTTATGCTTGTGTAGGCTATGTGAGTCTTTTTGTTAGGATATGAGCAATGATTTTTTTTTTTAAAGAGAGAGTGTGCGTGTCTATACACATGAGTTGGGGGGGACAGTGGTGCAGCAGGGGGAGAGAGAATCTTAAGCAGGCTCCATGCTGAGTGAGGAACTGATGCTGGGCTTGAGATCATGACCTGAGTAGAAATCAGGCGTCAAACATTTAACCCATGGAGCCACCCAGGCACCCCAGGGGCAATGTTATCTTGAGGCATTTTAAGATTCATAGCTGAAGTCGTAGAACTTGAATTTTTCTTTAGTAGCTAGACTCTAAAGTCCTTTCTTGTGTAAAATTGAGAATTTCAAAAAAACATTGTATTGATTAGTTGACTTGCTCTCATTGGTAATTAATGTTAAGTGCAAATTTTCTTAAGTACATAATACTGTTTCAAGTAGGGTTTGGGTTTAAACTTTATCTTAATTTTCTGGAGGTTTGCAGTCAAATTAGTTGAAATTGAGAGAATCACATGTTTTAGTGATAGAAATATAATGGAAATATAACACAATTCCTTGGAATGCATTTATTTGTTAATTATTTATATAAATTATCTTTCTTCTCTGTAAAGAATAAATTGTCTTGATTTTATTTATTAATGAAAGGCTGGACTCCGAGGAGTCTTCCTTCTGTTTATAATGGCCACAGACTTATTAATAAAATGATGTTGGGTAAATCATTTTGTTCTCTGATTATTTTACATTCTTTGTCTATAGAAAACAATGATCATAACGTGGGATGCTGTATAGAGCTAGAACATTCTTTATGGGACTGTGTCTATTATTGTCTCTGTGCTTTGACATGTTTATTGTTTTTCACATATAACTAAATTTTGTAACACTTGAAGTTTTATTCCTTACCCTTCGCTGTTCTGAAAATACATTTCTCTCTAATGGTAGTCTGTATAAATACCTTATCAGATAAACAGGGCAGATTTCACTGAATTTGAAGAATTATTTTCTTTATGATCTTGTGGGTCTTTCTGTCTGGAAATCTAGTTGTCTTGAAAACATGTGAAGTTTTTATCTTTTGGGGATTATCCTTCTCTCTGAGAATATTGTTGACAATGAAATCCTTGCTTGCATAAATGTTTAAAATATTATGTTGTGGGGTGGCTGGATGATGGACTTTGGGGAGCGTATGTGCTATGGTGAGTGCTGTGAATTGTGTAAGACTGATGAATCACAGGCCTGTACTCCTGAAAGAAATAATACACTCTGTTAATTTAAAAAAATATTACGTTGTGATGCCTTTATCAGTCCTACTTCTATTCCCGCCCAGTTTTGGGATATTGGTGTGCTTCCTGTTGTCTCTGGCTGCAGTTTACTTATGGGTAACTGAAAGACATTGGGATCCACGTCTGTTTCTAAGTATTGGACATTAAGGCACTATAAACTAAAAGGAAGGCTTAGGGAAGAAAATGTTTAGTGCAGATATTATTTATCAGAACTGTTACAGGTGATTTTCTGTTAATGCAGTCAAAGATGGGAAATTTTCCTCCATATTCCTGGTTAGGTGTCACTGGAAAGTAGTAATGCTTGTTTCTTGACCCTAAGTATTGACGATTGTCGGGGTTATTTTTTAATTGCACTTTGTACCTACAATATATATTTATAATTAATTTTCTTTAACTAACCAGCACAGACTTTGGAATGGTGAAGAAATGGCAACTATGAAATTGTTACTGTATTCTTACTGTGTGGAGAGGACAGATCCTTCCCTTGAGTTGCAAAACTTTTACCATAATTACTGTGAGAAAGAGAAACATCAGAGAGGTACATTATAGAGTGATCACACTTAATTTGAAAGGATTTGTAAAAATTGATGTAGGATTTTTTAAAACACTTTGCAATGTTTCATTGTTTCCCTAGAAGTGTGAAAGAAATTTTGTGTAGAAGAAAATAGTATCTTATTTGTCTGTTAAAGTCAAGTTTATGAACCATAACATTTTTTTCTTAATAATTATGTCTTTAATAACTCTTTGGATGTTCTTCAACTTTCCTCACTATCATTTCATGATGATTTATGTTTACATAGTATTCACAAAGATACAATCAGTCTTTGTTCAGCAGAGATTATATTCTTCAGATGATACTGTCGATTTCATTTTTAGAAGTGTTTTATAGATATTAATTAGAATTGTGTAATGTTAGAGCTGAAATACTGGCTCACATTTATAGAACACTTTATATGTGCTTGGCACTCTAGTAAGGATTTTATGGATATCACTGCATTTATTCTTATGAATACACTTATGATACATATGTTATTATCGTTGGTTTATTTAGTTTGGAATAGAGAAGTCAAATGACATTTCCAGGGTCACACAATTAATAGCAACACCAGAATAAAACTATTGATGTTCTTCTCATCATATTTAACATAAAGTCCATATATCTCCTACTTGCTTTTCCACTATCATCTTTTCTCATTTTCCTACAAATGCCTTCCTTGTGCCCTAGCTCAGGCGATCTAACTCCTTAGGGTTTTTTTTTTTTTTTTAATTCCATATCCTTTTATTTGATACTGTGTGTCCTCTATCCCAGTAAACATATGAACAAACCTAAAATCAAACAAACCAATAAAACAAACACTTAACTGCTCCCTCCTCCACTGTTTGTAAATGATGTACATTTGACCCTTGAACATCACAGGTTTGAAATGTGTGGGTCCACTTAATACATAGATTTTGTTTTTTTTAATAAAGACTGCAGTTCTGTAAATGTATTTTCTTTTCCTTATGTTTTCTTTAATAACCTTTTCTTTTCCCTAGCTTACTTAATTGTAAGAATTATAAAATATGTGTTAACATTGTGTTATCGGTAAGGCTCTAGGTCGGCAGTAGGCTATTCAGTAACGTTTTGAGGAAACAAAAGTTCTTTAGGTGTTTTTGAGTGTGTGATGAAGGGAGGGATAGGCTTCCTTAGGCCCTATGTTGTTCAGGGGTCAACTTATCTTGAACTTAATCATGAAGGTGTTCTAAGTCCAGGGCAAAAGTTTGAGAAGTGGGATATTTACAGGGTTTTAACATGTTTTCCCATAGATAGCTTGTTATTTGCAAGAGGGAAATAGATGTAGACAGCAGAGAAATTAGATGACATTTTGGCCAGATGATCAAAATAAACATCGGTAAAAAGGGGTAGGTGGATATCAGATGCCTCTGGGTATGTGATACCCTGAGAAGGACACAAGATCACTGATGCGGTATTTTGGCTGGGAATTATGCGGGAACATCAGACAAACCCAAAGTGAGAAATATTTTATAGAAAAATGGCTCGTATTCTTCAAAATGTTGTGTCATGATAGGCAAAGGCCCAGAAACACTTCCAGATTAAAGGAGACTGAAGAGACTGACAGCTGCATGTGATCTGTGATCTGCATAGATCCTGTAATGAAGAGGGGGACAAGCTCCAAAGAACATTATTAGAACAATGATAAAAGTAGAATATGGCTTGCACTTGAAAGTATTGTATCAGTGAGGTGTATCCTAAAATTGACTAACTGTACTTTGGTTATATAAGAAATATTTTGTTCTTAGGAAATTCTGTAAGTATGGAGGGTTACAGGGCATGATATATGTAACTTATCCCCAAGTGGTTCAGAGCAATAATGTTTTGATATTTATATATGGATTATAGCACACATGCACTCTCACACCATGAGGAATGAAGGAGAGAGTGAATGCTGTTCTTAACACCTTTCAGTACGTTTGGACTTATTTTTAAATCAGTTCAAAAAATTAGAAGTTAAAAAACATTTTTCTAAATGGTTATAAACATTAATATATGTGCTGAAGACTTTTAAAATATTTTCTTCTGTGGCATATGCAGATTTTAAATTTTGCAAGAATGATATAGTCAGTGAAGGAAGATCTGTGTCCCACTGTGTGAGCAAAGCAGGAGGAGGAGGCGGCAGCTATGGTGCCCTTGACATGGCCCATTAAGGATGAGAGGGAGAAGGAAGGAGGGAAGGAACCAGGCTATGGAATTGGTGGCAGAGTTTCTTTATCCTCCTAGGATTGGTGGTCTTTGGCTTCTCCATTCTCCCCATCCTGCTTTTTGCCAACAGTGAAACGAAGCGTTTTCATGACCAGACTTTTGACCTGGGGCAGCTCTGGACTCAGGGTCCACTGGTCAAGTCTGATATTAGGCGCCTGACACTAGCTGCTCTGGGAAAAGTGATGCAGGGCTTTTAGATTCTTGATCCTCTTATTCGGGCAGCAGAATCTAACCATGAGGGCGCCTGGGTGGCTCAGTTGGTTAAGTGACTGCCTTCAGCTCAGGTCATGATCCTGGAGTCCCGGGATCGAGTCCCGCATCAGGCTCCCAGCTCCACGGGGAGTCTGCTTCTCCCTCTGACCTTCTCCTCGCTCATGCTCTCTCTCACTGTCTCTCTCTTCTCTCAAATAAATAAATAAAATGTTTAAAAAAAAAAAAAAAAAAAAAAGAATCTAACCATGAGAGCACTCTTCTGGGGATACATAGACCTGCACTGAGTCTTGGCTCTGCTGTTTAGCCGCTGTGACCTTGGGGAAAAGATACTTATGGCCTTGGTTTCCATTTTCTCAGATTTAAAAGAGAATAATAATCATATCTCATAAAAAAGTTGTGAGAATTTAAGAAGATAAATGTGTGTAAGGTGCAATACAAGGTGATTCTAAGATAAATTGGAAATTAGAGGATTCTGTTGTTTTTCAAGCACCTTGATTGAAGTTTGCTAAAGAAAAATGTGTAGATTAAAATGGGTCCTGGAACAGTTTCACTCAGCAGTTCCCCTTCTTTTTGTTGATAAATATTTAAAGAAAAAGGAAGAAATCAGCGTATCTACTAAGCTTAAGGAAAAGAATTTAAACTATGTAGAAACTACGTATGTAATATATGTATAATATACTTTTATGTTTTAGTTTGCTTTTTTATATGGTATAATCTTAGATACCAATTTGACATTTAATTATTGAAAATTAATTATAAGGTAATATTTTCCATTGAATTTTTTCTCCTGATTTCTAGTGTATGTACAAAAAAAAGGAATTAATATGTTTCAAAGAAAGTAAATATGTGAAATAGCATGAATGTAGTATATACTCATTTTTTTCTGATCATAAATACTAATATCATGCTTGGAAATATATTTGTCAGTAGTAATAATGATTCACTCTCCCGCAAATATTTACAATTGTGTAGCATTTTGTTCTAGCCCCATGTGGTACATATAATATGTATAATTTCAATTTTCCTCTTATAAAAAGTTAGTTTTAGAAATTGTCAGATACCGAAGGTTATGCAGCTCATTTAGTGAAATGTTTGTGGCTAGCATCCACGTTTCTTGCTCAAATAGTAATGGATCTTCTCAGTCAGATAGTGCTTTGAAATTCTAAGCAAGTTGTGAAGAAGGAGTAATCAGAAATGGCGCAAAATGCTAAAGCAGAAGGAAGATTTCAGCGATGTTTAAAGTTCATGATTTTTGGTCTTCAGGATTTTTTTTTCTTCTATAATTTAAAGGCAGCCATTGTGGTGTTGTTTATAGGAACTTTCTTCCTTTTCTACTACTTCAAAGTAGAATGCATTTTTTCAAGGGAAGCTGAAAGATTTCTTTTTGGAAAATATTTTAAAAATTCTTTTTCTTTAGAGGTGCCTGGGTGGCTCAGTTGGTTAAGTATCTGCCTTCAACTCAGGTCTTGATCCCAGAGTCCCTGGATCAAGCCCCACATCGGGCTCCCTGCTCAGTGGGGAGTCTCTCCCTCCCTCTGTCCAGACTCAGACTCACCCTGCTCGTGCTCACACTCTCTTGCTCTCTTTCTTTCAAATAAGTAAATAAAAATCTTAAAATTTTTTTTATTCTTTACTGTTGACCACATTGTTTAAAAACCTTATGTCTAGATGATAGTTCTGGGGTATTCATTTGCAACAGTAATAAATATTTTGTTTCTTGGGACTTTGGTGCTGATTTCATTTTATGTTTTGTCCCTAGGTGAGCGCATTGTTTCCCACAACATTAATAATATCTATATGCCCAAGATTCCCAAAGGTGTATTTTTAGCTCTAATCTCTGAGTCTTGTATCTAGGTTCCTGTTTGACATTTTCAGTTGTGTGATCCGTGACCATCTCAGGTTTAATATGTCCCAAACTGAATTAAATCCCCTTCTTCTTCTTCTTTCTTCTTTCTTCTAACAATTTATTTATTTGAGAGAGAACGTGCCTGCCAGCACAAGCTAGGGCAGGGACAGAGGGAGAGAATCTTCAAGTGGACTCCCTGCTGAGCATGGAGCTCAACAGAGGCCTCAATCCTAGGACCCTGAGATCCTGACCTGAGCTGAAATCAAGAGCCAGTGCTTAAATAACTGAACCACCCAGGTGTCCTCTAAGTTCCCTTCTTTTAAAGCAGTAATGAATCATTAAAGATTTTCTCTTGTTAAATACTTGTTTATTTGTTTAAAAAGCTTAGTTGTTGACTGTACACAGTTACTTCTATTACAAAGGTGTTTTATAGTAGTTTTTGAAAAAAATTAATAATTGATTTACCAGAATCATCAGAATGAGATGTTCTGATGAACTCAGAGATTGGTGTTTATTTAATAAGAGCAAACCTTAGAAAGTAAAGTTCACCTTGTGTTTAAAGTTCATGCTCTTAAAATATTTAGTTACTTAAGCAACAGAGTTCTTTAAAACAGTAAACAAAATTGATTTGAAAAGACTGAAATTCTGTGATCAGTATTAGTATGATTTTGAGTGTTAGACTATGTTATTTCTTTCTTTCCTTTTTTTTTTTTTTTTTTTTTTTAAATTAAGTGAACTGTACCCTCTATCGTGGGGATTGAACTCATAACCTGAGATCGAGAGTGACAAGCTCTACTGACTGAACCACAGGTGCCCTGGTATTTCTTAAATTAAGACAGCAGAACCCATATTGGAAGTCTTTTTTAAAATGTAGTTTCTGATTTTATGAAAATGACCCACTAAAAAGAATTTCAGTTAACTGAGAGTTCAGTTTAAACTAATTTTTTACTTTAACGTTGCCTGAACGCAGATATAGGCCTTGGAGTTTAGTGAGATTCCTCCCCCCCTCCCCCAAGGATAAGATATATTACTTTGTGGGGAAAATGCCATCTGTGTTTGCTAAAGATAACTATTAGTCTCAAAGGTTGGTTTTAAATGTTTCCATTTCTTACAGTTCCTTTAGTTTTATCATATAGAAGAATTAGCACTCAGTTGATCTAATGTGTTAGTGGTTAGCTTAATTTAATAAAATCATAATCCTGCAATTGTTTTAAAGGTGTGTACATACTTTTTTTTAGTATTTATATTTTTTGAAAGTGTGGTAAAATGTATATAACACAGTATTTATCATTTATTCATTTTTAAATGTATAATGTGGTATTAAGCAAACTTATATCGCTGTGCAATAATCACCACCATCTCCAGAACTTTTTCATCATCCCATATTAAAACTGTGCACCCATTAAGCAGTAATTTTCCATTTGTCCCTCTCTGTCATCCCTAGGAACTATTTACTTTCTCTATGAATTTTGACTACTCTTTGTACCTTGTATAAATGGAATTATCTAATATGTGTCTTTTTTGACTTCTTTCTCTTACCATATATTTTTAAGGTTTATTCATGTTATAACAAGTGATAGGATTTCTTTTTTATAACAGTTTTACCAGTGAAGGTATCTTTTTTTTTTTTTTTAAGATTTTATTTGTTTATTGAGAAGAGCACATGTGTGCATGCGCTCATGAGTGGCTCAGGGGGCAAAGGGAGGGGGAAGCAGGCTCTCCACTGAGCAGGAAGCCTGACAGGACACTGAGATCACACCCTGAGCTGAAGGCAGATGCTTAATTGGCAGAGTTACTCAGGTGCCCCAAGTGATAGGATTTTCGGTAAAGCTGAAAAATACTCCATTGTATGTAGATATCACGTTTTGTTTTTCTGTTCATCTGCCAGTGACATTGGGATTGTTTCTACCTTTTAAGTGTGGATAACGCTCCTATGAACATAGATGTACAAATATATTATTCAAGTGCCTGCTTACGGTTCTCTTGTGTCTAGACCTAGAAGTGGAATTTTTGGATCAAATGATTATTTGCTGTTTAATCTTTTGAGTAACCAGCATACTGTTTTTCACAGCAACAGTGCCATTTTACATTTCCCCAAGCAACACACAAGGTTTCACATTTACCCCCATTCACATTATGACTTGTTTTTTGGTTTTCGTTTGTTTTAATGATAGTTGTCTAAATTGTGTGAAGTGGTATGTCATTTTGGTTTTGATTTGCATTTGCCCAATGATTAGTGATGTTGAGTATCATTTCATGTGCTTATTGGCCATTTGTATATCATCTTTGGAGAAATGTCTATTCAAGTCCTTTGCCTATTTTTGGTTTTGAGTTTTAGGGGTTCTTTATATATTGTGGATATTAATCTCAGCTAATATGATATAAAATTATTTTCTTCTATTTGGTGGGTTGCTCTTTTACTCTGTTGCTAGTGTCCATGGACACTTTTTGACATTTGGCCATGTATTCATGGATTTGTCTGTGCTCTTTATTCTGTTCCATTGATCTATGTGTCTGTCTTTATGCCAGTGCCATATTGTATTGATTACTATAGTTTTATAGAAAATTTCAACATTAGGGAGTGTGTGTCCTCCAAATTTGTTCTTTTTTAAGATTGTTTTGGCTATTTGGAAACCTTTGAGATTCCATATTAATTTAGGGTGGCTTTTCATCTTTTGGGATTTTGATAGGGATTGCATTGAATTTGTGGTTCACTTTGGGTAATATTGGTATGTTAACAACAATAAGTCTTACAGTCTGTGAACATAGGGTGTCTTTTTATTTGTTCTCTTTTCTTTAATTTCTTTTATCAATGTTGTTAAGTTTTCAGTGTGCAAGTTTTTCACATTGACTAAGTTAATTACTGAGTATTTAAAAAAAACTGATGCTATTGTAGAGGCGCCTAAGGTGGCTCTAGTCAGTTAAGCATTTTGGCTTTGGTTCTTGCATCTTGATTTTGGCTCAGATTATGAATTTGATGCTATTGTAGAGGCGCCTAACGTGGCTCAAGTCAGTTAAGCATTTTGGCTTTGGCTCTTGCATCTTGATTTTGGTTCAGATTATGATCTCTTGATTTTGGCTCAGATTATGATCCCGAGATTGAGCCCCACATTGGGCTCTGTGCTCTGCGGGGAGCACAGCTTGAGGATTCTCTTCCTCTCCCTCTGCTCCTCCCCACTCTTGCATGCACACACGCTCTCTAAAATATTAAAAAAATTTTTTTGATGCTATGGTAAATGGAATTATTTTCTTCTTTCAAACTGTTTATTGTTAGTGTAGAAATGCAACTGATTTTATTGTGTTCATTTGTATCCTACTACTTTGATGAATTTGTTTATTAGTTCAACAGGTTTTTGTGGAATCTTTGGTGGATTCTACGTATAAGATCACATCATCTGCAAACAGAGGTACTTACACTTTTTTCCTTTCCAGTTTGGATACCTTTTATTCACTTTTTCTTGCTTAATTGCTTTGACTAGAACTTCCACTGTTGAATTTATGGGATGAAATCAGTCATTGTCTTATTCCTGATCTTAGAGGAAAAGCTTTTAGTCTTTCACCACTTGAACATGCTGTAAGCTGTGGGGTTTTCCTATATGATTTTAATTTTGTTGAGGTAGTTTCCTTCTATTTCTGGTTGATTGCTTTTTTATCATAAAAGAGTACTGTATTTTGTCACATGCTGCTTTTGCATCAATTTAGAGGGTCATGTGGTTTTTTCCCTTCATTCTCTTAATGTGGTTTATCACATTGATTAATTTTATTAGTGTGTTGAATCATCCTTACATTCCAGGAATAAGTCCCACTTTGTCATGGCGTACAATCCTTTCAACATGCAAAACACACAACAGGCAAAGTCACACCATCTCAATTACTATTCGTTTTATAATAAGTCTATTAAATGACTGCATGAGTCTTTTCTTCAAGGTAGTTTTGACTATTCTTTATGTTTGCAAATGGATTTTAAAATAATCTTGTTAGTTTCTGCGTGTAATAAAAGGAAACCTGCTGGTATTTTGATTAGGATTGCATTGAATCTCTAGATTAATTTGGGGGAGAATTGACATCTTTATGAAATTGAAACTTCTCAGAATCTGCAAAGACGGATTTTTCTTTTAGTATATTTTAAATTTCAGGATCAAGACATTTTTTGTTTTCTGTGTTTTGTTTTGGGTAACTGAGATAATAGCATCTTTTAATTTTTTGCCAGTGGGAGTGCTTGCTTCAGTATAGAAGAAAATTTTGACTTCAAAGGAAAGAAAGGAGGAATTGCTGTAGCCAAGACCTAAATAGGAAAGAAGGATGTAGAGTGGGACAGATGCTGATGGGTTGATCGATATGATGGCAGGAACTTGAGGAGCTTCTCTTCTGATTACTGTTTTTTCCATCAGTAGAATAGGTAGCAAAGTCATCAACTGAAAGTGAGGATGAGTGATGAGTGTTAGAGATGTGAAGAGGGAGAATAGGGCATCAAATAATCAAGCACGTAACTGGGAAATGGAAAATTACTAAACTTAAAGACAGATTAATTAGCCTGGTTAGCATGGTTGTTTATTCTCAGCCTATTCAGCTACATGGAAGCAAGCAGATAGTCAAGAGGGGGTTCTTTCCCAGGAAATGACTGGAGGGAGGAGAGAGGAGGGAGAGCAAGAGCTGAGGGAGTGAGGGTGCATGAAAATTTAATTAGATAAAGAGACATAAACTGGCTGAGGAACAGTGAAAAGGTGGTAGGTATAATTAAATTGTAGCACCTGATGGGATCTAAAGAGTGTTAAAATTATGTTACTAGAGCGTTTGAGCTGGAAATATGGGAGGTAGTAGTTAAAGAGTTACACTTACCAGTTTAGTTTGATATAATTGCTTTCAGATTTTTGTTGGTTATTTGTATTAATCTTCATGTGGTAAATGCAGCACATGTTATAAAAAACAAGTTCATATTTTTTAATCTAAAACCTTTGGGGGGGCGCCTGGGTGGCTTAGTGGGTTAAGCCGCTGCCTTCGGCTCAGGTCATGATCTCAGAGTCCTGGGATCGAGCCCCGCATCGGGCTCTCTGCTCAGCAGGGAGCCTGCTTCCTCCTCTCTCTCTCTGCCTGCCTCTCTGCCTGCTTGTGATCTCTCTGTCAAATAAATAAATAAAAATCTTAAAAAAAAAATAAAATAAAACCTTTGGGGCCAGATATGTGTTTTATTTTCAGGCCCTCTCTTATTTTTTCCAGGAACTTGCCAGTTTTATTATTCCCTCCAAAGAACTAACTTTTAGTTTTGTTGATCTCTGTTGTATATTTTCTATTTCATTATGTTATGCTCTTTTATTTCATCTGTAGTGTCTTGGGTTTAATTTGTTCTTTTTATAACCCTTTCAGATGGTTGCTTAGAACATTGGTTTTTGGTCTTTCCTCCATATATGTGTTTTAAAGCTATAAATTTCCCTCTTAAGCATGGTGTTACCTGCATCCCATAACTTTTTATGTTATGTGAATTTAATAGTGTTCAATTCTTTTCTGATTGTGGCTGTGATTTCTTCTTTGACCCATGAGCTGATTAGAAGTTTATTTCTTAATTTCACTATATAAGCATTTCTAATCATATTGTTGTTAATTCATAGCTTAATTCATTGGAGGTCAGAGAAACAGGTCTGTCCTTTGAAATTTGTTAGCAGTTTATGATCCAGCATGTGGTCACTTTTGGCAGATGTTTTTATTCACTTACAAGGAATGTATCTTCTGCTCTTGTTGGGTATATGCTCTTGTTCTGTATGTCAGGCTGGTAATTGTAAAGTTCAAATCTTTTTGTTTCTTCTGATCTATTCCTTGTTTTGGTGTGCTTGTACCATTAGTTTCTGAGAAAGCTTTGTTAAAATCAACTTGCTAGATTTGTCGTCTTCACTTACTGGTTCCCTTGGTACTGACTGAAGTTTGTTTGGAAAAAGTATGTTTTTGGGGTGCCTGGGTGGCTCAGTCATTACATGTCTGACTCTTGAGAAAATCAGGTCGTGATCTCAGGGTGGTGAGATTGAGCCCCACATCAGGCTCTGTGCTCAGCAGGGTCTGGTTGAGATTCTCTCTGCCTCTGCCTTCTCCCCACCCTGCTCTCTCTCTCAAATAAATTTTGAAAACAAAAGTGTTTTCCCATCTGCACAGTTAAGTACAATATTTTAACAAACTGATGTGTGGGAAAAGTCACAAATTAAATTTCAAATCAATTTGTAGAACATTAGAATCACATGTAGACATTTTTGAGTCATGTTCTGTCAACAGAGGGAATGTGCGTCTCTGTTGCTGCTGGCAGTAAGAAAGAGGTTTCCATATTATAAGCCTTTGAGCTGTTATCTGCCATATGTGTTTGTCTTGCGTAAGTTTCTAATTGCTTTTGTATTTGGCCCTTAATTTTGCTTAGTTTTGTAGAAAGCACAAAAAGTGTTTAACATAGAAAGTGTTAAATCATGGAGAAGGAAATAAAGCCAGTGAGAAAACTATTGCGTTTGAAGTCATATAGTATTTTACATCCTAACCATGATAATTTTCTATTATAAATGAACATTTTCTGTATTTCAGTTAAGTATTAAAAGAGAAATGATTGGGGATTATGAGTTTATATGTAATATAATTTTTCCTATTTAAAAAAATGGAAAATAAGGTCCTAGTTAGGATTTTGTACAGGATATCTGATTTTAAGGAACAGATTCCTGACTTTAAGTGTTATTAGGTATATTCAGATTTAGAATTGCTAGCTCTTTCCAGTGAATTGAGCTTTTACTGTGTCCTGGGATTGAGTCCTACATCGGGCTCGCTGCTTCATGGGAAGCATGCTTCTCCCTCTCCCACTCTCCCTGCTTGTGTTCCTCTCTCACTGTGTCTCTCTCTGTCAAATAAATAAATAAAATCTTCAAAAAAATAAAAAAATGTATTGTGATAAAGTATAGCTACAGATCTTTTTTTTTTATTTGTGTTCTATACAGTATGTTCTCCATGCTTTTACTTTCATTCTTTCTATCTCATATTTAAGATGTACTTCTGTAGTCATCAGATCTTTTTTTAATACAATTCAGGTGTTAATTCATTTTCCCCTTCCATTAGCTTGTTAGCTTTCTGTACTTTTACTATTCTTACATGCGTCTTTGACTCAAGTCCAAAAAGTAAAAAAGTACTTTTTCTATTTCCCATTAAATGAAAGTGTTTTAGAACACTTTAACTTTATTTACTACGGTACTGTACTGTTGTTGTGCATTATTAATATTTTAAATTCTACAGTGTGTTATTATCTTCTTTAGTCAGTATTCACTTAGAGTTACATATTTACCCTGTTCCTTATTCTTATTTGTTTGTTTATATACATACTTTTTGGTGCAATATCGAAGCTGTGTCTGGTATCCTTTATTCTTTCTACTTGAAGAAGTCCCTTCAGTGTTTTTGGTGTTAAATTCTTTGTTTCTATTTGACTACAGATGTCTGTGTTTTGCCTCCCCCCTCCCCTGCTTCAAGAGTATTATCTTCCAGATATGCTATTCTAGTTTGGCATTTCTCCCACTCTTGGCATATCATTTCATTGTCTTCTGACTTCCATTACTTCTGTGAAAAAGTCAACTGTAAATCTTTCCTTTTTTACTACTTTTAAGATCTCTATCTGTGGCTGTGTCTCTTTGTGTGTGTCTCTCTCTTTCCCTCCATCCACCCTTTTACTTTGATATGCTTTAGGTTGTGGTTTTCTTTGTATTTGTTTTGCTTGGGAGTTTGTAGATCTTGGTTCTGTGGCATGATGTCGCTGGTAAGTTTTTAAAAAGTTTTCAACTGGGACGCCTGGGTGGCTCAGTGGGTTAAGCCGTTGCCTTTGGCTCAGGTCATGATCCTAGGGTCCTGGGATCGAGTCCCGTATCGGGCTCCTTGCTCAGCAGGGAGCCTGTCTCTCTCTCCGCCTCTGCCTGCCTCTCTGCCTGCTTGTGTGCTTTCTCTCTCTCTCTTTCTGACAAATAAATAAATAAAATATCTTAAAAAAAAAAAAGTTTTCAAGTATTTTAAACATTTCTCTCTTTTCTTTCAAGGACTGCAGTTACATGTATTTTGGATCCATGTGTCATAATTTTTTCACACTCTTTTCTGTATTTCCCAATTTATGTCTTCTTGGGCATCAGTATAAGTATTTTCCTCTTTCTTAGTTTCTGGATCATTGATTCTTCAGCTGTATTCTAACCTGTTATGAAACCCATCATTGATTTTTTTTTTTAAATTTTCTGTTTTCAGAATTGTATTTTTCAGTTATTTATTTTCCATACTTTTAGCATTGTCTGCTAATAGTCTTTGTTTATCAATTCTTTGAACACATTAACTTATTTTAAAGTTCTTTTCTGATAGCACCATTACTTGGATCTACTATAGGTCTGATTTCTTGCCATTTTAAAATCTTAGTTTTCAGTCAGGTCTTGACTGGTTATTTTTTATTTTTAGGCATTTTGTATAATAATGATAAGATCATTTAAATTTCTAGATGATGTTAACTTTTGCTGGTAAGGTTTACTTCTGCTAAAATCTTTACAGAAGTTTTTATTGGCCTGCAGCTAGGCTAATGACACTGGGTAGCCCAGGTTCCTTAACCTAATCAGGGATTGAGATGATATGAAGCTATACTTTCCTCCTTGTTGGCCTGGTCTGTTTCTAGTTTAGCTTTATACCTAGGGTATAGTCTTTTGGATTCCCTCCCTACCTGGTGGGTTTACTGGGGCTGGGCTAGTCCTTGGCAGACCCTGCATCTATTTCCATGTCCTACCCATAGATCTGTTGAAAGGTCTGTTTAGCTTCTCAGCCTCTCAGCCAATGTTTTTTGGGTCTAAAAATAAATAAACACACACACACACACACACACAAAATCTTATTTATTTGAGAAACAGTGAGAGAGAGAGCACGAGTGGGTACATGGAGAGGAAGAGGGAGAAACGGACTCCCTGCTGAGCAGGGAACCTGACATGGGGCTCAGGCAATATTTTAAAAATCTACTTATGACTAGGGGGAGAATTAATCTGAAGTGTGATCTCACCCGTTTCTTCCAGATCTCAGCCTCTCAATTCTGTCTTGAAAGTTCTCCAATGGTTTTGAACAGATTACTTTTCTTGTTGTTTTCTCATTATTAGAAGGTTGGTTTGGGGCTCCTCGGTGACTTAGTCAGTTAAGCATCTGACTTATTTTTGGCTCCGGTTGTGATCTCATTGGTTGTGGGATTGAGCACTCTGTTAGGCTTTGCGCTCAGTTCAGAGTCTGCTTGAAGATTTTCTACCTCTGTCCCCTCACCCCCCACCACTTACGCTTGCTTATGTTCTCTCACCCTCCCTCTGAAATAAATCTTAAGAGAGAAGGTTGAAGGTAACCTATTTAACTATTGTCAAAAGCAAAATGCTTAGATATGGTCTAATAGAATTCAGAATTTTTCAGATTCTAAATTTTTTTTTTAAGATTTTATTTATTTATTTGACACTCAGAGATCACAAGTAGGCAGAGAGGCAGGCAGAGAGAGAGGAGGAAGCAGGCTCCCCACTGAGCAGAGAGCACGATGTGGGGCTTGATCCCAGGACCCTGGGATCATGACCTGAGCTGAAGGTAGAGGCTTTAACCCACTGAGCCACTCAGGCGCCCCCAGAATTTTCCAGATTCTAAAAGAGAGTACAGTAGATACAGCTTATAGGCATTAGAGGCATTAGAATTGAAATGCATGAATATTTATCTTGGCTACTACAGTTCCAATTTTTATAATGGGAATTGAATGCAGTGTGATCTGTTAGGGAACGTGATTTGAATAAACTGACTTTTATTGGTTTATATTGCAGTCTCATGAGAAAACAAAAACATTCCACAGCACAGTTGTTTGTTTGGTTCCCACCAGTTGACTAGCCATCCTTCAGTTTTTCTAATGTTTCCTTCTTCCGTGCACATGGTATTCTCTCTGCTTAGAATGTACACCTTCATACTCAGGTTTGAGGCACATTCCAAAGGAAGCCTTACCTAACTTAGGAATTTAGGTCAGATAAACTAACATGCTAATTTTAATTTCTACAGACTCATTTATATGGTAGTTTGATTAATGTCTGTTTTCCCCTCTAAACTATGAACTCAGTGAGATCAGAAATCATGCCTTTTTTTTTTTTTTAATATTTTATCCTATGTGCCTACTTCAGTGTTTGGAAGTACAATTTTTTTTGCAAGTTGGTGATCAGTTAATAGGTTATCAATTGTTAATAGATGTTCAGTTAATGTTTGTATGAATGAAGAAATGAAAGAATACGAGGGAAGATATGTAAGACATGCCATGCTTATAATAATGATGGTAGTGTTAAGAATTGAAAAATTCACTGCTTTTGAACAAAAGCCAGATTTAATCAAACATGGATTTGCACAGTACTTTTAAAGTTTTATGGCTGTATATGCACAATATTAAAAATACTTGAATAAAATTCCCCTGAGAATTTATTATTGTGAGTATTTTAGTATTTGCCTTTTTTCCCTTGTAAATATTTTATTATGTAAGTTTTGAAAACACTAGGTCTTTGACAGAACTGTCATTCAGAACATGACAGATTATATCATTGCCATTCATTGAATTACAGAGATAAATGGAATAAAAAAAAATCCCGTTCTTGAAGGATTCACGGTCTCAGGAATACGGACTTAGAATTTATTATACAAATAGCCACAGAGTATAAGGTGCTGTGGTTTACTCTATCAGGGGGAACTGAATCTTGATTAATTAGGAGGATTTTATTAAATGGCTAAAAGAAACAGTATTTCATTTAATAAGTGGACATTATTATGAAATCATATGGATTGACAGTAATTTTGGTGGTAGCTAGGGCAGTTTGCAAGAATCGTTTGTAAGGGCAGATTGGGGCTACCCAGATTATTAGTTCATCCTTTGACATGGAGGACATCAGAAACTTTCCAAGGATATTCTGTAATATTAAAGCAGAGAAATTCTGGAGCCAGAGTCCCTGAGTTCATATTCCAAGCCCTGCCCTTTACTGTGTGTGTTACCTTGGACATATTATTTAGGATCTCTCTGCCATTATAAAATGGTGATGATAATTATAAACAAAAAGATTGCAGTTTGGATTGAATGAGTTAAGATATATCAGGTACATGGGAAAATTCTTGGCACATAGAAAAATCCCAATAAGTATTGGCTCTTGTTGCTTTTACTATATGCATTGAGAAAAACTCAAAGCTTATAATTGCACTCTTTCAGCCAGAACTAGAGGCACAAAAAGATTCAAGAGATTTTTAGGGGTAAAGTTAACAAAGCTTCAACTTAACTACCAATTTTATGTAACCAGGAATTTCAACTAATATGTGCCTATGTGCGGCATAGAGGTAAGTTTGAAATTTGTATAACATTTTCATGATTTACAAACTTATAGAACTTAAATTTTCTAATTTGTGTTTTCTTTTAGATCTTATAGAAAATTTCAGCTGTAGCCCTTGGACTAGAAGCTGAAATAATAGAAGCTGTGTACGATGCATTAGGGTATTGAAGAAAATACATTTTGAATTAAGTATTTGGAATATAAGGAAGGAAAGGTGACTGAAAATGGGGCGGAAGAAAATTCAAATCACACGCATAATGGATGAAAGGAACCGACAGGTAAATGAAAATTTTAACTTATTTTTGATGTAAATATTTTTTTTTAAAGAGGAGCATAGGATAGAATGGTTGAATTTTTCTTAAAATTTAATTCCAAGTCTATTTTTGTTTTCAAACTAAATAAAAAATTTAAACACTTTTAGCTTGTCATCATGTGCTTTAAAGAAACTTTTTCTTATTACAGAAATCATAGACGTTGATTATAGAAAACATAGGGGAAAAGAAGAGAAGATCACTGTAGTCCCACCATTACTGTCCATTGTGTAGATTTATTGTAATATACTTAGTCTTTTGTTCATTTGATTATGTTTGTTAGTTTTTAATAGGTTAATTATTATTGTAAATTATCATCTCTATTTTCATAATTAGGGAATACCTAAGTTAACTATGGTTATCAGTGAATGTGCTTTAGTCACTTAAATTTTCTGGTTAACGAACAAATAATGAGAGTTTTTTTATAACTCATATTATCACAAATATTCCCAGAACAGTTATTATATTGATCTCAGTTTTAATTGATAAAATATATTGAACTTAATTTTTAGCACCAATGTCAATAAACCCTTACAAATTCAAGATAATTATAATACTGATATATGAAGACCAGAAGTTGTAAGAGTTTAGAGCAGGGATTGGCAAACTGTGGTTCATGGGCAGGCTGGCTGTTTTTACAAACAAATCATTGTTAGAAAACTGCCATGTGCATCTGTTTACATATTGTCTGTGCCTGATTTCACATTGTAACAGCATAATTGAGTAGTTGCCCATAGGCCTAAAATCTTTACTCCCTGGCCTTTTAAGAAGAAGTTTGCCATGCTCTTGGTTTAAAGGAAAGAGGGAAAAATAGTTCCATAGAATATTGTAAATAATCTAGTAGTCACAGCATATGCAGGAGGGGGAGATTCTGCTCTGGAAAGTTTGCCTCTCAGGAGAAGTTTCCAGAAAATTTGGTTTCTGGAAGCTTACCAGGAACAGAACAGCACTAAAGATAAAATCTGCAGAGTCTGAGTAGTAATTCATCTGGTAATATGGATATAATTGGAGACAGAACTCAGCTGAGTAGCTGATAGAGAAGTTAGTGGAAGTGATTAGAGTTGTCACTGGACCTAAATGAAGAGAACTCCTGTTTCATCTTGTGAAAATTCTTCAGCTAAAATGTAAGGCTTACACAGTATGATTCTTTATGAAGGTTGATAAAACAGGGGAGAGTAATAAAATAACTATTCCATCATGATTCGAAGCAAGGTTGCAAGTAAATGTCCCTTCATAAATCTGAGGACTATGTCATATAGAAAGAACATGGGGGGACCTGCTTCATGAACACATGCAATATAAATGTAAAATAGGATTTATTCGGGGAATAACATAAAAGAGGAGAACTGGCAAAGCACGTAACATTCCCTGAACTCTCATTACCCCATAGAGAGTCATGTTTAAATTCAGCATAGATACACTGGATCTACCAGTGGAAAAGACCCCCCATGTTTAGAGAGAAAAAGGAGCTAGGAATATGTAGGAGCTAAGTGACTGTGTAATGGAGCTTTTTAAGTTAAGGAAACAGTATTATTAAAAGATGGAGCTTGCCACTATACTCAGCAACTAGAATTAGCCTGTTAATATGTTGAGTTTACCTAAGTCATTTTCTTACTAAGCTGCCAGATGGGGCAAGGGTAAGGGTGTCTGAATTTCTTCTCAGGTGATTTTGGCAAAGAATGCAGAAAACATACTGTGGAGGTAGTTGGACAGTTTGGTTTTCAGGTTTGATTAGGCTCAGACATAATTTGTCATTTTGAATTTGTGGATTTTGAGTTAAAAGTTTCATTATTCTTGCATTAAAATGGGGGGAAAAGGTTTCTGTGCTGAAGAGAATATGTGTCATTTATTCACCCAAATTTGAATATTTACTGTATCAGAGAGAGACTGTTAAGCACTGGAGACTCATTAAAAATATATAGCCTACAGAAGAAATTTAACTATGTGGCAGATAGAGGCTACGCTTAGGTGATGGGAGGGTTTATGGAAGGAACTACCAACCTCTGGGGTTGTTGAGCGAGCAGTACTGAAGGAGGTAATAGTGAAGAGTTTTTAATGATTGGATTTTTGGAGCTACGAAGATAAAATCACACTTCAAGTCATTAGAACAGTGAGTTAAAACTCTTGGGGTTGACACTACCATGCACTTAAGAGCTGCTTCACCTCACTTCGCTTCTACTGGGAAGCTTTCACTGACTTCCATTTGGGAGCTTCTGGTGAAACCTTGTGTTGGTCCTTCTTGGCGTAATGTGTTTCTATTTAAAAAGTAAATTTTGTATTAAAGTATAACATAAAGAAAAGCACACAAATCCTAAGGGTGGCTAAGAGAGTTATTGCAAAAAGTACATGGCCACGTAACCAGCGTATCCCAGTGCACCACCCCAGAAACTCTCTGTCTTGTCTCCCAGGCATTATCTCCCTGCCCCAGGGAAGGAAAAGTCATTAACTGAACTTTCTAACACATAGATTAATTACCCCTGTTTTTGAATTTATGTGAACTGCGTGTGTTCCTTTGGGCAACATTATGTTTGTGAAATTAATGTTAGTGTTGCATGTGGGTATATATGTAGATGTATTTTATACATCTACATATTCATATACGTTTTCATTGATATATTCCATTGGGTGGATAGAACACAATGCGTATACTTATTTTTTCTACTGTAAATAGAATTTTGGGTTGTTTTCTACTTTGAGACTATTATAAAGAGTGCTATTTTGAATACTCCTATGTGTGTCTTTGGTACCTATGAATGCTTGGGTGTATACCGAGGGGTACAGTTGCTAAGTCAGAGAGTATGCCTGTGATAGCTTTAATAGCAATAGTTTTCTAAAGTGGTTGTACTGATTTATAATTATGCTCTGCTAACAGTGTGTGAAAGTTCCAGCTGCTCAGCTGCTCTAAATATTCACCATTACTAGTTTTTATCCCTTTCATTTTAGCTGTTCTGATGGGTGAGCAAAAGTAACATTTTAATTTTAAGTTTCTGTGATGTTTGATGAAGTTGATCACCTTTTCATATTTTTCTTGGCCCTTTAGATATGACTTATTTTATGACTTACCTGTTAAAGTCGTACCTGATTACCTTTTCTTAGGCAGTCTCCCTGACTGCTTTTTCCTTAGTAATTATTAGCATACATTCTGTATATAATATATTCTGAGTGTTTTGTTCATTATGTGCATTTCAAATAACTTCCCTCATTTCATGGCTTGCCTTTTCACTTTTTCAGTCCTTTTTTTTTTTTTAAATGTTGTCCAGTTTCTCTTCTTTTTTTCCTTTATGGCTAATGCTCTTTGTGTTGTGTTGAAGAAATATTTACCTATCATAAGTCCGTAAAGATTGTTTTTATGTTTTCTTCTGTTTTTTACCTTTCATGTTTTAGATCTGTTATCCGTTTTGAATTTAGTTTTGTGTATGGTTTGAGGTGCTGGGGTTAAGATTTGTTTTCCTGATAAATACTCAGTTCACCCAGTACAATTTTTTTTAAGAACCATCCTTTCTCCATTGCATGACAGGGTTGCCTTTGCTGTGAATCAAGGAATCATACACATGTGAGGCTGTTTCTGAACTCTGTTTTGTTCCATTTATGTATTTTATATCCTTGCTCAGTTCTGTACTATTTTAATTACTGTAGTTTAATATTTGGTAGTAGAAATTCTCTACCATGATATTCTGCATGACTGAGTGGTTGTTCTTGTCATTTTTCTTTCCAAATGAAACCAAGTGTCAATATTCACTAAGAAAGCAAACAAAATGAACTTACTGGAATTCAGATGTATGGATTGATTTAGGGAGAACTGAAATCTTTACAGTATTAAGTCTTGTAGTCCATAAATAGATATGGTTACCTTACATTTGGTTTTCGTTAATTCTTTCCATAATGTTTGATGGTTTTCAATGTACAGATCTTAACATTTCTTATTTTGTTTATTTTTAGGTATTGGATTTTTTTTAGTGTCATTATGTTTTTCCCCAGATTTCATTTTTCTGTATGCTTGTTGCTAAGTATATAAAAGCATAGTTTATTTTTTTAATGTTGACTTTGTGTCTAGCAATCTTGCAAAATTCACTTTCAAAACTTACTTATTTCTAATAGTTTAAATGTACATTATTTTGGATTTCCCATGTAAACAGTTGTGTTGTCTGTGAACAGTGATTTACTCTTTTTGAAATCCTTTATTACATTATCTTGTTTCATTGCACTAGCTAGGACCTCCAGAATAAAGAATAAAAGTGAAGGTAGTGGGCATCCTTTGTCTCATTCTCAACTTTAGGGAAAAACATTCAATATTTGATCATTAATTATGGTATTTACTGAGAGTTTTTCTAAAAGATCCTTCTTATCAGAATAGAAAAGTTTTCTGCTATTTCTAATGCCACTGTTTTTATCCTGAATCAGTATTGAATTTTATCAAAAGCTTTTTCTGAGTTTATGTAGATGATTCTATGGTATATTTCTCCCCTTTTTTCTTTAATGTAGTATCCTATGTTGGTTGATTTTCAAATGTTAAAACATTTGGATGCTTTAAAAATGTATTTCTTGAAATACACCTTTATATATATCACTTGATTTGATTTGTTCTTACTCCATTTTTTATTTTTGCAAGTATGTTTGTGTGTGTGAGATTAGTCTGTAATTTTTTTTTCTTGTAATGTCATTCTTAGGTTATGACAAGTTATGCTGGCCTTATAAAACAAGTTGGGAAGTGTTGTTTCTTGTTCTCTGGAGAAGTTTGTGTAATAGTAGTATATTTCTTCTTTGAATACTTGGAAAAGTTTACCAGTAAATCTCTTTGCGCTTGGCGTTTACTGTGTGAGAGTTTTTTAAAGTAAATATTTAATTTCTGTATTAGAGATAGAATGATTCATATTTTTCTACTTTTTCTGTCAGTTGGGTAAGTTGGGTTTTTCAAGAAATTGTCTATTTTATTTGTTAAAATTATTGAAGTTCAATGTTCATATGCTCTTCTTTTCTTCATATTGCTCATATTCTCTTTTATATTTTGTCTTCCATTACTTATATTGTTACTTCGTGTCTTTTTTTTTCCTTGATCACTGAGATTATGTAAGTTTTATTAACCCTTTCTTTTCTTCTTTTTTTATTGTGTTATGTTAGTCACTATAATTATTAACCCTTTCTAAGAATGAACATTTTAGCTCACTAAAGTACTTTTATCATACAATTATTTTAAATGTCATTTATTTAGGTCTTTTCTTCTCCTATTGGACAGTGTTTTTTTTACATTAGTCATTGACTTTTCAGCCTTCCTCTTTTTCCTAACAAATTTTATAGAAATATGTTTTCCCGTGTAAGTACTGATTGAATTGTATGTGTCTCACAAATTACAATAATGATTTCTTACCTTCATTATTATTCTGGCGAAAATATTTTCAAATTTATACTGGGATTTCTTTTTTAATACATGAATTATTTGGAAATATATTGCAGAATCTCTTTTTAAGCTATCTTTTTTTAAAATAATTTTTAGCTTGATTCCAGTATGTTCAGAGAATGTGCTCCAAATGATTGAGGTTGTTCTAAATGTGTTGAGGTTTGCTTTTAGACCGTGGCTTTTGGTCAGTTTTGATAAGTGTTTTATTTGCCCTTGAAAGACCATATTGTTACTTTTGGTTACTGTGGTATGCATATGTGAGGAGCGGGGGCAGGGAAGAGAAAATTAGATATCTTAATTGTGTTTTTCAGGCTTACAAAGGTCTGTACCTTTCTGATTATTTGGCTGCTTATTCTGTCAACTACTGATAGATAATCTTTGGCTATGTTACAGTTTTTGCCTAAGATTGTGGACATGTGTATTTCTCTTTTAGTTTCAGGTTTTACTTATTCATTTTGGAGTTAGGTTATGAGTTGTATTTCGATTTAAGCTCCTATTATCTTCTTGATGGATTGGCACCTTTAGCATTAAGAAATGTCCTTTTATTCTTTTATTAACATACAATATATTATTTGCCCCAGGGGTACAGGTCTGTGAATCATCAGGCTTACACATTTCACAGCACTCACCATAGCACATATCCTCCCCAGTGTCCATAACCTAGCCACCACTTTCTTTTGCTTAATGTTTTCTTGTTATATCTTCTTGTATCCTCTTCAGCCTTTCATTATTCTTATATTTAGGGCAGATCTCTTCTAAGACTTTAACTCTTTATCCCATTAGATAATCATGGTCTTCTTGAGGCAGCTGGGGTGGGTGGCTCAGTCAGTTAAGTGGCTGACTCTTGCTTTTGGCTCAGGTCATGATCGCAGGGCCCTGGGATTGAGTTCCATATCCATGGGGCTTCCTGCTTAGCAGGGAGTCTGCTAAAGGATGATTCTCTCTCTCTGCTGTCCCTGCGTGCCTCTCCCTCCCCACTCCTGCTCTTTCTCTCTCACAAATAAATCTTTAAAAAAAAGAGTATCTTAAAATATCTTAAATTTAATTGCAGATATATATAAAACATATATATACCTGCATATGTTTTATATATATAAAACATATATATACTATGTATGTTTTATATGAGAAAAAAAATGAACCTTTTTTTCCCCTCATTGGCTATCTTATTGATTTACATTTTTAAAATTATTTTTTTCTCTTCTAGTAATTTCTTCGTTGTGTATTGTTTTGCCTTTCTTTTAGTGGCTTGCCCTGGAAATTATAGCATATATTCTTACCTGTTACAAAATAACTGGTATAAGACACATTACTTCTTTTACCTCTTCCCTGATTTTAGAACCATACAGCATACTTGGCTCTATTTATGCTTCCTGCTTATTGGATTTTTGTTACTATTCATTTTAATGTGATAAATTAATTAAAACTCAAAGTTTTATGCAGTCAGTATTCATGTATACACACACACACACCCATAAATATACACGGATACTTTTCACTGCTTGTTCTTCCTTTATGTTTCTATACGGGATTAGTTTCTTCCTGAAGAACTTCCTTTGTTATTTCCTTCAGTGTAAGTCTTCGATTATTTTTATCTGAATGTTTTCATCCGAGTTTTAAAAACTGCTTTACTGAGATTAAAATTCACATGTCCTACAATTTACCCATTTGAAATGAAAACGTACTGTTTAGTGGGGTTGTTTTGTTTTGTTTTGTTTTTGGTATATTCAGAGTTGTGCAACCATCACCACGATTTTCTTCTAGAACAGTTTTTTAAGGAACTTATTTATTTATTTGAGAGAGAGAGAAGGGAGGAGAGGGGGGGCGGGGAGGAAGAAAAAATCTGAAGCAGACTCCACGTGGAGTGTCTCAGTCCCACATTCTGAGATCATGACCTGAGCTGAAATCAAGAGTCAGATGCTTAACCAACTGAGTCACCCAGGTGCCCCCTTCCAGAACATTTTTATTACCCCTAAAAGAAACCCCATACTTTTTAGCAGTCACTCTCCATTCCCCTCCCCCCATATACATCTAGCCATAGGAAACCACTAGCCTGTTCTCTGTTTCTATAAATTTGCTTATTCTGGATATTTCATAAAAGTCACATCATATACTGTGTGATCTTCTGTGACTGTCTTTTTTTGCTTAACATAGTATTTTTTTTGGTTCATCAATTTTGTAGGATGTGCTAGTACTTCATTCTTCATTGTGACTGAATAATATTTCATTGTATGAATATACTACACTTTGTTTATCTGTGGATGAACATTTGGTTTTTTCCATTTGCTGGCTATGTGCATTCATGTGCACACTTTTGTGTAAACATGTATTTTCATTTTTCTTGGATATACCTAGGTGTGGAATTGCTGGGTCATGTGATAACTCTAAAGTTTAACATTTTGAGGAACTGCCAAACTGTCAAAGTTGTCTGTTTCATTTTGGTTTCCATCAGCATTATATGAAGGTTCCTTTGCCAACACTTGTTTGCCTTTTTGATTTTCATCACTTTAATCATTTCTTTGGAGGAATCAGCTTTCAATATTTCTTTTCCTGTTTTTGAAGATAATGTGTGTGTATATGTGTGTGTGCCACCCCCCCATTACTTGTAAGATTTTTACATTTTCATTCGTAGTAAATTTTTTGATTATGATGTTTTCAAATATTGCTTATGTTCATGCTGTTCTTCTCTGGGATTCCAATTACATGTGACTTAGTGCTTTTGAGTATGTCTCATATTATTTCTTATGCTTTTTTCTTCTGTAATTTTATTCTTTTCTGTCTGTCCTTCCATTTGAATGTTTTATAGTGAGTGACCTGTTTTCTAGTACTGTTTTCTGTGTTCTAGTAATCCTTTTCTTGGTTTTTAAAAATTAGCTGATAAAACACCTTCTAACTTACTAATTTCTGGTAATATATTTTCCTTCTTTTTATTTTTTTAAGATTATTTATTTATTTATTTATTTGACAGAGAGAGAGAGAGAGAGATCACAAGTAGGCATAGAGGCAGGCAGAGAGAGAGGGGGAAGCAGGCTCCCCGCCGAGCAGAGAGCCCGATGCGGGGCTCGATCCCAGGACCCTGGGATCATGACCCGAGCCGAAGGCAGAGGCTTTAACCCACTGAGCCACCCAGGTGCCCCGGTAGTATATTTTCAAATATAAAATTTCTTTTTAATTTTTATTTTTTAGATTTCAATTCTCTGGTGAAATTGTCCATCTTTCACATATTCTTTCCACTATTTTTTGGAAAATACTAATCATAAAGTTTTTGTCTGCTAACTGCTCTATTGGATTACCTGTAGGTTCATATCTGATCCCTTTTTTCTTTCTGTTTTTGATTATATGGTCATTCTTTTGACATGTCTTATGGTTTTTACCAGACATTGTATGTTAAAGATACTATACATATTCCATGTTATGGTACTTTCCCGCAGAAATGGTTTACTCTTTCCTGTTACCATTGAAATGATCATTCCTATTGAATAGCTTAGGCCAACTAGGGATTGACCTGAGAAGGGATGCTAGGTTGTAGTTTTGGTGAAGATTTTGGTTGCCCTTTAAGGAGGCTACTTTCAGGAGTAGCCTTTCAAAGCTTTCAACACTGATCTCACTGTGTTCTTGGGGCCCAGTCCTTGGAACATCTCTCAAATTTCTTGTTTTCTTAGCGTAGGAAGAATACAGAAAACACTACTTGAGGCTTTCTGCTTTTCTTTTCTTTTTAACCCTACCTCATTCAGCCTCAGAGTGACCACCTTAGTTTCTGCTCCTCCCTTCTCACTAGTTTATTGACCCCTGGAGTTTTCAGTTTTCAGCTCCCAGGACAAGAGCTCTTTATTAGCAGCAACCCGTTGTCTGAACAAAGGCTAGATTCTTCATCTCCCTATACCCAGAACCTGTAAAGGGCTACAAGGGATAAAACAGCTGCAGAAGACCATTTCACATCTGTCAGGTTCTCACCCCTCTAGAGTCTTGGCAACTCAAGTCCTTTTTCCTTCAGGAGCTTTCCAGTGTCTTTTGTTGTATTTTATCCTGTTTTTCTGGTTGATGTCAGTGGGTTATTTAGTCTTCCATCAGTTACTTCATCTTACCTAGAAGCAGGTTTGTCAATTTCTTTCTACATTTTATTAGTTTAATACATGCTATTTTATGTATTTTGAGACTACCATTAGGTTCATACATATTTAGAATTATTTTACCTTCTTGGTGAATTTTTCAGTATATATTGATCTTCTCTGTTCTCAGTGAGACTTCCAATTTTAAGTCTACTTCGTCTTACTTTAACATAGCTATACCTTTCTTACAGCTAGTGTTTTCTCAGTAGGTCTAGCTCTCTACATTTACTTTCAACCTTCCTATGTCCTTAATGCTTTTTTTTTTTAATTTTTTTTTAAAGGTTTTATCTATTTATTAGTCAGAGAGAGAGAGGGAGAGAGAGCACAGGCAGACAGAGTGGCAGGCAGAGGCAGAGAGACAAGCAGGCTCCCTGCTGAGCAAGGAGCCCCATGCGGGACTCGATCCCAGGACGCTGGGATCATGACCTCAGGCGAAGGCAGCCGCTTAACCAACTGAGCCACCCAGGCGTCCCAGTCCTTAATGCTTTTAAGTATATGTTTTATAAATAGTATATGGCTGGATTTTGCTTTTTAATCTAGTCTGATAGTATCTCTTGACTTGCCAGTTTACTTGGATTTTATTCTTTGTTATTGTTTGTATATTTGCACTATTTTATACCGTCTTACTGATTACAATTTGTTTGAGGGCCTCAGGCATTAAAAAATGTCATAATCATATCACTCCTTGTATCCTTAAAGGGGATATCAGAGGGGGAGACAAACCATGAGAGACTGTGAACTCTGAGAAACACTGAGGGTTTTGGAGGGGAGGAGGTTGGGGGGATGAGTGAGGTTGGTGGTGGGTATTAAGGAGGGCATGTATTGCATGGAGCACTGCGTGTGGTGCATAAACAACGAATTTTGGAACACTGAAAAGAAATAAAATAAAATGGGGGGGAGGGAAAGAACTCTTCAGATTCAGCTTTACACAGAGTCCCCTACAGAAAAGAGCACTGGAAGAAGATACTTTATCTAGATGGAAATCTACCAACCTGAGGGGGGCGGGGTTGGTTTGTATTTTGTTTTGTTTTGTTTTGGGGGGTTTTTTTGTTTGTTTTGTTTTGTTTTGTTTTAAGATTTATTTAGAGAGAAGGCATGAGTTGGGGAAGGGGCAGAGGGAGAGAATCTTTCAAGCAGACTCCTCTCTGAGTGAGGAGCCCAACGCAGGGCTCGATCCCACAACCCTTGAGATCAGGGCCTGAGCTAAAACCATGAGTCAGATGCTCAACCAGCTGAGCCACCCAGGTTCCCCAACCTTGGAGGTTTTAAGAATGGTTAGGAAGCCAATGCCAGAGGTTAGTCAGTCCCTACCAATGTTTTTGAGACTCTTATGCAAACCAGTGCTTCTGTGATGTTCTGATTTTAATCCCTCTTATGAGGTGGCAGGTATTAGGTGTCCCAGGAATGAAGATGAGAAGCATAAGCTGAACTGAAACTGCTCTTTTTATTTTATTTTATATTATTTTATTTTGTTTCGTTTTATTTTTTAAGTAGGCTTCCATGTCCAGTAGGGATCCCAATGTGGGACTTGAATTCATGACCTGAGCTCAAGACATCCCTCACATTCAGAGTTAGATGCTTAACCAACTGAGTCACCCAGGCACCCAAAACTGCTTTTTATCTTTTTTAAATTTTTAATTTTTTAAAAGATCTTATTTATTTGCCAGAGAGAAAGAGAGAGAGAGAGAGAGAGAGAGCGAGCACACACAAGCAGAGGGAGCAGCAGGCCGAGGGTGAAGTAGGCTCTCCACTGAGCAAGGAGCCAGATGCAAGACTCTATCCAAGACCCCAGGATCATGACCTGGGCTGAAGGCACACGCTTAACCAACTGAGCCACCCAGGTGCCCCACCACTGGTTTAATTCTAAGGGAGGTAGATCCTGTGTCAACATCTTGTCAGAAATCTCAATTTGCTGTTTTTTAATTTTGTTAAAATTAATAGTTGTATTCTATTCTGTGATCTTAATTTCCAGTATTTTAGTCATAGTTCTGAATTGAAAGGATTCATTGATTATCAGTTGTTCTTTACCGTGGTTCTTGCTTCCTTTTGTTGTTGTAATCTGTTTCATGGTTTATGGATTAATTTAGAGAATTTTTTAGCACCACTCAGTGCCATGTGGCATTTTAGAAGCTGACTGAATATGCAGCATTGAACAAAACTGAAAAAAATCCCAGTCTTTCTCAATTTATATTTTACTTAGATGACTAGGTTTTTTTCAGCAAGTAGTTTTATTTTGTTTTGTTTTTCTTCCAAGAAGGGCTTGTGGGTGCTATATTTCCTTAGTATTTTTTTTTAAAGATTTTATTTATTTATTTGACAGAGATCACAAGTAGGCAGAGAGGCAGGCAGAGAGAGAGAGGGGGAAGCAGGCTCCCCGCCGAGCAAAGAGCCCGACGTGGGGCTCCATCCCAGGACCCTGAGACCATGACCCGAGCCGAAGGCAGAGGCTTTAACCCACTGAGCCACCCAGGCGCCCCTCCTTAGTATTTTTTTGTTTGAAAATGTTTGTTGCTTTGTACTTGAAGTATGGCTTGGCTAGGTGTAACAGTCTAAGACCCCATTCCTTTTCCCTAGAACATTGCAAAGGTTATTTCAAGGCATTCTGGCTTTCAGTTTTTCCAGCATCAGACTGAGTATATTTTTCTTTTCACCAACAAGTGACTTGACATTCAGTAACTTAACCAGAATATGACATGAGTTTGATTACTTAACGTGTGTTTGTGTGTGTGTGTGTGTGTGTGTGTGTGTGTGTGTGTAAAGTTTGTGACTTTTCAGTATTGTTTGTTGTTTTTTTTTTTTAATTTTAATTTTTTTCATTTGGTGTGGCTATACTTTTTTTTTAAATTTTAATTCCAGTGCAGTTAACATGTTGTATTAGTTTCAGGTGTACAATATAGTGATTCAGAGTCCCATATATTACTCAGAGTGCATCAAGGTAAGTGTACTCTTAATCCCCTTCACCTATTTCACCCATCCCCCACTCCACCTCCCCTCTGGTAACCTACTGTTCTCTAAGTTGAGAAACTGTGTTTTTGATTTCTCTTTTTTTCTTTATTCATTTGTTTTGTTTCTTAAATTCCACACATGAGTGAAAGCATATGGTATTTGTCTTTGCCTGACTGGCTTATTTTGTTTAGCAGTATACTCTCTAGATACATCCATGTTGGTGCAAATGGCAAGATTTCATTCTTTTTTATGGTTGAATAATATTCTATTTATATATAACACATCTCCTTTATTCTGCAATCTATAGACACTTGGAGTGCTTCCATATTTTGTAACTAATGCTGCAGTAAATATAAGGGTACATATATCCCTTTGAATTAGTGTTTTTGTATTCTTTGGGTAAATACCCCAGTACTGTGATTACTGGATTGTAGGGTAGTTCTATTTTTAGTTTTTTGAGGACTCTCCATACTGTTCCACGGTGGCTGCACCAGTTTGCATTCCCACCAAGAGTGCACAAGGGTTCTTTTTTTCCCACATCTTCTCCAGTGCTTGTTGTTTCTTGCATTTTTTTATTTTAGCCATTCTGATAGGTGTGACATGATTATCTTATTGTGGTTTTGATTTGCATTCCTGTGATGATGAGTGTTTTCATGTGTCTGTCGGCCGTCTGAAAGTGTTTTTTGGAGAAATGTCTGTTCATATCTTCTTCTATTTTTTAATTGGGTTATTTGTTTTTTGGGGTATTGAGCTGTGTCTGTCGGCCGTCTGAAAGTGTTTTTTGGAGAAATGTCTGTTCATATCTTCTTCTATTTTTTAATTGGGTTATTTGTTTTTTTGGGTATTGAGCTGTGTAAGTTCTTTATATTTTTTAGATAATTCCCCTCGATTGGGTATGTCATTTGCAAATATCTTTTCCCATTCCCTAGGTTGTTTTTTAGTTTTGTCACTTGTTTCCTTTGCTGTGCAGAAGATTTTATTTCAATGTAGTCACAAGAGTTTCATTTTGCTTTTATTTCTCTTGCCTCAGAAGACATGTCTAGAAGAATATTGCTATGACCAGTGTCAGCAAAGGCTACATGCAAAAGAATGAAACTAGACCACTTTCTTAGACTATACACAAGAATAAACTCAAAATGGATTAAGGATTTAAAATGTGAGATGTGAAACCAAAAAAAATCCCAGAAAAGAACACAGGCAGAAATTTCTCTGATGTTGTTTTATTTTTAAACAAATATTTTTTCTTTCCAGTTGTGTGCTTTTTTATTATACTTTCTTTTGACCATACCCGATGTCTTTATTCATACTAATTTTTTGTTGTTGTTGTTTTGATCCTTTGAATTTCCTTATTGTGGCTTTAATCTCTGTTATGATTTCTTTTTTTCCTGGTTCTTTTCTGAGTGATACTTTTTAGGTCATTATATTATATTATGTCTTTGGTAATGGTATTAGGTACAAGTTAACAAAAGAAGCTTTTTTTTTTCCGCCCTAAAGATTTTATTTATTTATTTGAGAGAGAAAGAGCAAGAGCCAGAGGGAGGGGAGAAGGACAAGCCGACTCCCTACTGAGGTATTCTCTAGCCTAATTTTATGTTATGTTATCTGCTTCACGTGAAATACATGAGCTGAAATGTAGCTGTATTGCAACATTACTAATTAACAGTATACCAATTAGGAGACTGACTAATACCCACTTTTAGATGTCTTAGAAAACTGATGTCTAGAAGGAAATCTCTATATGCCAACCAAAAATTTCTTAACTGCAAACTCTGAAGTAGAGACAAAATGTAGAGACTCTAAAGGCTCATTTTCTTCCTTTGTATCTTGTTATTTGTTACAATCTAGTATCTTGGGCAGAATGGTTTTTACCTTAAACTGTAATCGTTATCTTTTCATTCTTTCTGTTGTTGTCCCCCCCTACCTGAATTCCATTTCCTTTTTGTTTGCTTCCAAAATCTGTTTGTAAAAACAAATATTTCAGCAGATGTTGAGATTTTTTTTAAATGTAACTTGTAATTTGTGTTTCATACTGAGAATTAAAATATCAGCTATAAGCCAGTATTCAAAAATAGTTCATAAAAAGTATTTTGGATGTGTGGCCACCTTTCATATAAGTAAGTGCCATAAGCAGGCTGAATTGCTTTGGCTCATTAAATTTTCTTGTCACGTGAAAGTTTAATTTAAAAAAAAAAAACACAAAAAAACTTTCAACCCTATTTTCAGTCAGTCCACTAAAATACGGCTAATTTTTCTGGTCATATAATATGTGGCACTTTATACTTGGTGTACTGTGAAATATAAAGAAAATACAAGGCCTTAAGTATTTAAGGAGATGGATCTCTATAAAGTTAGGAGAATAAAGTAATTAAGTGCTAAGAGGTATAGATGTTAAATGCATCTGACGTTACCAAAAGGAAGAAAACAGACATCTTGCCTAAATTTACTGAAAACTATTAAATCATGTTACATTTTAATTTTATCATGCTACATAGGAAATTTATTGAAAAATAAGGAATATCTTTCATTTGTACAGTGAAGTGCATTTTTATTGTTCTCTTTTACATGTATAGATTATATTTGTAATATAATAGTATAGTCACTTAATTTTATATCTGTGGGAAAAACTTTGTAGTAGAAACAATTACTTTTAATCATATTAAAGATCCTCAGCTTCTTCAATAACTACTGTAATGATTGATTATACGTGTAGGTCGGTAATGAGACAAAGTTCATGGAAGGAAAAGCATATCATAGTTGTTGGTGAGGAGAGAAAATGCCGCAGTTAACATTGTTTCACAGTTCTAAAGACTATTTAAAGGTACACTTACAGACTTTTTTTTTTTAACCCATTTTTTTTTTTTTAAGATTTTATTTATTTATTTAACAGAGAGAGATCACAAGTAGATGGAGAGGCAGGAAGAGAGGAGGAAGCAGGCTCCCTCCTGAGGGGAGCCCAGTGCAGGGCTTGATCCCAGGACCCTGAGATCATGACCTGAGCTGAAGGCAGAGGCTCAACCCACTGAGCCACCAGGCACCCCTTTTTTTTTTTTAACCATTTTAAAAATAGACTTTATTTTTAGAGCAGTTTTAGATTCACAGCAACATCAAGGAGAAAGTTTGCATATACTTTGTGCTCCCACAGATGCACAGTTCTCCGACTACCATATCCCACATCAGAGTATGGTACATTTTTTTAAACTGTTAAAGCTACATTGAACATCATCATCGCCCAAGGTCCATGGTTTACTTTGGGGCTCATCCTCAGTGTTGTACAGTCTCTGGGGTTTTGACGGATGTATAATGACTTGTATTCACCATTATAATATCATGCAGAATAGTTTCACTGCCCTAAAAATCCTCCCTCCTGCTAACCCCTGAAAACCCCTTACCTCTTTATTGACCATAGTTTTGCCTTTTCCCAAATTTCCTGGGATTTTTGCGAATTAAATTTTCCCAAATTAAATCATATAGTGTGTAGCCTTTTCAAATTGTTTTCTTCCATTAGTAATAATACATTTAAGGTTCCTACATGTCATTTCATGGCGTGATTGTTTATTTCTTCTTAGAGTTGAATAATATTCCATTTTCTGGATGTACCACAGTTTGTTTATCCATTCACCTACTGAAGGAAATCTTGGCTGCTTCCACCTTTATGGCATTTATGAATGTAGTTGCTGTAAACATCCACTCACAGGTTTTCATGTCGGCAGAAGTTTTCAGCTCATTTGGGTAAATACCAGAGTGGGATTGCTGGTGTCTGGTAAGAGTATGTTTAGTTTTGTAAGAAACTGACAATCTGTCTTTCAGAGTGGCTGTACCGTTTTGTAGTTTCACCATCAATGAATGAGTGTTCTTGGATTTCCACATCTTTGCCAGAATTTAGTGTTGTTGGTGTTTTTGATTTTTGCCATTTTAGTAAGGAATGCTGTAGTATCTCATTGTCACATTTGCAATTCCTTAATGCCACGTATGTTGGGCATCTTTTCATATGCTTTTATACCATTGTATAATCCTTTTCATTGAGGGATCTATTCACATCTTTTACCCATTTATTTTATTTTATTTTATTTTATTTTATTTTATTTTATTTTATTTTAGAGAAGGAGAGGGTATGGGGGAGGGGAAAGGGAGAGAGAATCTTTTTTTTTTTTTTTTTTTTTTTT